>NC_057802.1:202743375-202986997 GCF_018294505.1 Triticum aestivum | reverse complement strand
GCCACGTGGCAGCCGCGGGTTGGCCGCGGGGGCGGCGGCGACTTGTCCGGCCGGAGCGGACGTGTCCGGCGCGGCGCGGAGGGATTTTAGGGTTACGGGAGACTGCGAATGCTATTTCGGGATGCTCACATATTTATAGGTAGAGGGAGCTAGGAGGCTCCAAATGAGGTGCGGTTTTCGCCCACACGATCGTGATCGAACGACCTAGAGCATAGAAGAGAGTTTGGTGGGTTTTGAGCTGGTTTTAGAGGGGGGTTTTGCTGCACACACAAATGGACTTTGCGGATGCCCGGTTAACCGTTGGAGTACCAAACGACCTCCAAATGAAATGAAACTTGACCGGTGGTCTCCGGGTGGTATAATAAGGCCACTTGACAAGCCTCGGTCCATTCCGAGAAAGTTTGACACCCGCACACGAAAGAAAACAAGAGGGATGCGCCGGAGGAGATAGGAGCGCCGGATTGCAAAACGGACAACGGGAAAAAAATGCTCGGATGCATGAGACGAACACGTATGCAAATGCAATGCACATGATGACATGATATGAAAATGCATGACATGAACAAAATGCAAAACGAAAGACAAAACCCGACCACGGAGGGAATATCATAACACATAGCCGAAAATGGCAAGAGTCGGAGTTACAAATATGGCAAGTTACATGCGGGGTGTTACAACACTCCACCACTACGAGAGGATCTCGTCCCAAGATCTAGGACTGAAAGAATTCCGGATATTCGGAACGGAGATGGTCCTCGCGTTCCCAGGTGGCTTCCCGGTCGGAATGGTGCGACCACTTCACTTTCAGAAATTTGATTGACTTGTTGCGAGTCTTGCGCTCAGTTTCTTCAAGAATAGCAACGGGGTGCTCATGATAAGACAAATCTTCTTGGAGGTCAATCTCTTCGAAGTTGATAGTGCGCTCAGGCGTCTTGAAGCACTTGCGGAGCTGTGACACGTGGAACACATCGTGCATGTTCGCGAAGTTGGAAGGAAGCTCAAGTTGATAGGCGAGGTCGCCTCTTTTGCCAACGATCTTGAAAGGACCCACGTATCTAGGGGCAAGCTTCCCTTTGATACCGAAGCGACGAGTGCCTTTCATTGGAGAGACGCGGAGGTAGACATGGTCTCCGATCTCGAAAGCCAAATCACGATGCTTACTATCATAGTAACTCTTCTGACGCGATTGCGCGGCTTTGAGATTATCACGGATGACTTTACACATTTCTTCAGCTTCAGTGATTAAGTCATTGCCAAGAAGTTGGCGTTCACCAGTCTCTGACCAATTGAGAGGAGTACGACACTTTCTGCCATAGAGAATCTCGAATGGGGCCTTGCCCAAACTTGCTTGGAAGCTGTTGTTGTAGGAGAATTCAGCATAAGGAAGACAATCTTCCCATTTCATGCCAAAGGAAATGACACAAGCCTTGAGCATATCTTCAAGAATTTGATTGACTCGCTCGACTTGGCCACTAGTTTGAGGATGGAAAGCTGTGCTGAAGCGAATGTTTGTGCCCATGGCCTTCTGGAAGGAGTCCCAGAACTTAGAGGTGAAGATGCTTCCATGATCTGAAGAAATCAATTGCGGAATGCCGTGCAAGGAGACAATTCTGGAGGTGTAAAGCTCTGCCAGCTGAGCTGCTGTGATGGATTCTTTGATTGGAAGGAAATGAGCCACTTTAGAAAGCTTGTCAATGACAACGAAGATAGCATCATTTCCGCGCTTGGACTTTGGAAAACCCGTCACGAAGTCCATTTCGATATGATCAAACTTCCATTTTGGGATAGCAAGAGGTCGGAGGAGACCAGCTGGTCGTTGGTGTTCTGCTTTCACTCTTCGACAGACATCACATTCATTCACGAATTGAGCAATTTCTCGCTTCATTCGAGTCCACCAATACGACTGCTTGAGGTCATGATACATCTTCGTACTTCCAGGATGAATGGAAAGAAGAGAATTGTGCGCCTCGTTCATAATGACTTTCCTTAGATCACCTTTAGGAACCACAATCCGGTCCTCGAAGAATAAAGTGTCTCTGTCATCAATGCGATAGCACTTGTATTTGGAAAGACCCTTGTCGATACCACGTTTCACCTTCTTCACCATGGCATCAAGGAGTTGTGCCTCACGAATTTGATCTTCTAAAGTAGGAGAGACTATGAGGTTGGCAAGGAAGCCTTGAGGAACAACTTGGAGATTCAGCTTGCGGAAAGCTTCACAAAGATCCGGTTGGAAAGGCTTGAGAATTAAGCTGTTGCAATAAGCCTTCCTGCTTAAAGCATCTGCAATGACATTAGCCTTGCCTGGAGTATATTCAATACTCGGATTGTACTCTTGAATCATTTCGACCCATCGAGTCTGCCTGAGGTTGAGGTTGGGCTGAGTGAAGATATACTTGAGACTCTTGTGATCGGTGAATATGTCCACTTGTCTTCCCAACAAGAGATGTCTCCACGTTATTAATGCATGGACAACTACCGCCAACTCAAGATTGTGAGTGGGGTAGTTCTTCTCGTTGGGCTTTAACTGACGAGAGGTATAGGCCACAACTTTCTTCTCTTGCATTAACACAGCACCGAGACCTTGGAGAGAAGCATCACAGAAAACTTCATATGGCTTGGATTCATCAGGAGGAGTCAAGACATGAGCTGTGACAAGTTTCTCTTTGAGAGTGTTGAAAGCAACGTCACACTTAGGAGACCAGACATATTTCACATGCTTCTGAAGGAGGTTGGAAAGAGGCTTTGCAATCTTGGAGAAATTCTCAACGAATCTACGACAATAGCTTGCAAGACCAAGAAAACTGCGGAGCTGCTTGACATTTTGAGGAGGTTCCCAATTCACAATTGTTGACACCTTCTCGGGGTTAACAGCGATGCCCTTGGCAGAGATGATGTGACCAAGGAAAAGAACTTCATCGAGCCAAAACTCACATTTTGAGAACTTCGCATAGAATTGATACTCTCTGAGCTTGTCGAGCACCAATCGCAAATGTTTGGCATGATCCTGCTTATTCTTGGAGAAGACCAAGATATCATCGAGATACACCAGAACGAATTCATTGGTATAGGGGTTGAAGATGAAATTCATCATCCGAGAGAACACTGGAGGAGCATTGACAAGGCCGAAAGACACGACAATATATTCATAAGAACCAAAGCTTGTTCTGAATGCTGTCTTGGGGATATCTTCTTCACGAATGCGAATCTGATGATAACCCATACGAAGATCAAGCTTCGAGAATACTTTAGCACCTTTGAGTTGCTCAAATAGCTCACTGATGTTGGTAAGTGGATACTTGTTCTTGATTGTCTTCTTGTTCAATGGACGGTAGTCGACACAAAGTCGGTCCGTGCCATCCTTCTTCTTGACAAAAAGAACACCACAACCCCATGGAGAAGAACTCGGTCTGATCAAACCCAGACGCTCTTGTTCATCGAGCTGTTTCTTCAATTCCTTCAGCTCGTTGGGTCCAAGCTTGTATGGACGCTTGCAAACGGGTTCAGTGCCAGGCTCTAGTTCGATAACAAACTCAACTGGCCGATGAGGAGGCATACCCGGAAGCTCTTCTGGAAAGACATCTTGATACTCGCAAACGACTGGAATTTGAGAGATGGCATTCAATTCGCCCTTCTCATTGAGAGAGAAAAACCGAATGGTTTCATCACGAGCGGCAAAAATAATCACATCCTCAGAAGAGTGTGTCAATTGAATTTCCCTGGCAACACAATCGAGTTGAGCCTTGTGCTTAGAAAGCCAGTCCATCCCGAGAATAAGATCAATATCCGAGTCACCAAGAACAATTGGAGAAGACTGAAATTTATAGTCGCCCATCTTGATGGAAACATTCGGAACCATAGAGCTTACATTCATCATGTTCACCTTTGCAGACTTTGGATTATGCTTGACCACTGCATTGCTGGAAGATCTGACAGGAGGAGGAGGAGGAAGGCGCCTTTGGTTGAAGCACTTGTTAGCATAGTGACCTTTCTGCTGACACTTGTTGCAAGTCACCTCTAAGAGTGGACGGTGATAAGGAGCATTGGACTTTGGAGCTTGATTCTGAGACTTGTTCTGATAGCCAGAGTTGGAAGAGTTGGAAGACCCATGGCCACCTTTGTTCTTCTGCTGGTAAGGCTGACGAAATGGAGGAGGAGGAGGCAACCAGAACTTCTGTTGCTTAGCTGTCACAAGTGAGGAAGAAGAAGACTGAACTGCGTCTCTGACTCTCTTCTTAGAAGCCTCACACTTGAGGTGAGGAGCCTCTTGCTTCAGTGCCATATTATAGAATATATCAAACTGAGTAGGCTCAACAAGAACAAGAGCTAACTGCAGATCCTCTTTAAGGCCACCTCTGAAGTGATAGATTATGCTCTTTTCATCAGGAACGTCTTGTTTAGCGAAGCGAGCAAGTTTCTGAAACTGGATGTTGTATTGATACACAGACATGTTGCCTTGCTTGAGATTGCGGAACTCCTCACGTTTGCTCTCAACAACACTTTGTGGAATGTGGTGCGCTTTGAAGTCCCGACAGAAGTCAGTCCAAGTGATCACACGACCTCCTCTGGAATCTTTGTATTGCTGATACCAATCAGCAGCTTGGTCCTTGAGCTGGAAAGAAGCGAACTTGACATAGTACTCAGGCCTGACATGGCTACATTCAAAATGCTTGTTGATGTCCACGAGCCAATCATCGGCATCCGTGGCCTCGGCACAGTAGCTGAAAGACTTGGGCTGATTTGCGAGAAACTGGTTGAGAGTAGCAAAGTGAAACTGATTGTTGCCTTGACCTTGATTGCCTTGATTGCCTTGCCCTTGGGTACGTTCTTGCAAGAGTTGTAGAATCATCTGAGCATTGGCGTTGGTGGCTGCCATGATAGCTTGCCATGCCTCTGGAGGCGGAGGTGGTGGCGGAGGGTTCGCTTGACTCCCTTCATTGCGATCCGGATTCTGACGCGTTGGCGGAGCCATCCTGAAGAGGGTGACATCCGTAAGCATCTTGATAGACAAATAGATAAGTAGAATCAACGGATAGAAATTGCAACATATAGTCTTCACAATAAACATTCGAACAAGGATGAACGAATGAATTCCGTAGTAAATCATCACACTTCCATAAGTTGAGAAGCCACTTGAAAAAGATATGGAATCAACATATGACTTCGAAGCAACTCGAATATCACAATTCAAAACAAAACAAAGTATTGGCTTGCAGAATAAGCCGGAACAAACATATGATAGAGGTTTCGTCCGAAGTTTTCGTGGTGGGGCCCACACGGGCTCAATCATACAGCACCATCATGTACAAGGCTGTGCACATGACATACGAAGCGTCCCCGAGTCGGCATAGCTAAGGACTCTTTAAGACACTACGAGACCACTGTAAAACCAACCGTGTACAGGCGGACCACTAGACGTCGAACTTCAATCTCATATCATGCGTCTGTCGGAAAGATATCCTAAGGCTACTTGAATTCCCACTTATAAACTCCCGAAATCTTCTGGTTATGCAATCTGGTGTAGGGGATACAGGGGACACAAAATATATCACCCAAACTAGCAATCCCTATATCAAGCTGTATCCATCCGTCAACACATAACCAAGAAACCTTCGGAAATCGTTTACCTCAACCTTCGAAAAACATCCGTTATACAAGTTATGGCAATACTCCCGAACTCCCGCCCCAGTACTGGGTGGCGTCGAGGTGATCTCACCAACAACTGCATAAAAGAGATTTCGATGTCGGCGAAACTCAGGTATTCCAGAACTGCAACAATAAAATTGTGACGACAACACCTCGGAGCTCAACTCCCCGGGACACTGCCACAACCCCTAAATGTCAGGAGGCACCAAGAACAATGTTCTCGTCACAAAACCATCGGAACGATTCCAAGATACCCGCGTGATCCTAAAATTTTTTTAGTGAAATTTGAGGAGAGAATAGCCAAAACTTCTACGTCAGGAGACCTCACCAGAGCGACGAATGGACTGAGGAGTAAAAAGAATCCTACTCTCCGATATATATAATCCTAAGACTCAAAACATTTTTGTTCTAGACTCAACAACGCCAGCGATTCGATCAAGCAGGGGGATCCTAAGTCGGGGAAGGCTCTGATTACCAACTTGTAATGCCCACGATGCGGCTATATCTCCCACGTGTCGAGGCACGACTTAGAGGCATAACCGCATAGTGGTTTTGTCGCAAGAAGGGTCATCTTCACACAATCCCATGTAATGAACAAGAATGGGATAAAGAGTTGGCTTACAATCGCCACTTCACACAATACATAAATATAATTCATACATCATCCCAAAATACAAACATATATACCGACTACGGTCAAGATCCAAATGAAAATAAGACAACCCCAAATGCTAGATCCCCGATCGTCCCAACTGGACCCCACTACTGATCATCAGGAAAAGACACATAGTAACGACCACGTTCCTCGTCGAACTCCCACTTGAGATCGACCCCATCATCTGCACTGGCATCGTCGGCACCTGCAACTGTTTTGGTAGAATATGTGAGTCATGAGGACTCAGCAATCTCACACCCGCGAGATCAAGACTATTTAAGCTTATAGGAAAGTGTTGAGGATATAGACCTTAGAGTCACCCGCCAGGAGGGGCCGGGTTACTCATATGGTCATTGCCAGAAGCCCGGCGCCAAGCTTGAAGACGGTGGGCCAAAGATGGGCTTAAGACCCGGATATGGCTTAAGGCCCGTAGTTACAATCATTATCCTGGTAGAACTTATAGTGTAAGGCAAGAATAGTTGAGAGTCCGAGCCGGACACTCTTATGAGCCGGCCGGGACTCTGAGAGCTGCAGGACGTCAGCCCCCCTATATAAAGGGACGACCCGGCAGCAGTTTAAGGCAGAGATCAATCTCATCGAGAGCCGGGCATAATAGTTTAGCTCCCTGGTGATCGTAACCCCAATCAATACCACCTCAAACTGGACGTAGGCTTTTACCTTCACCGCAAGGGGCTGAACCAGTATAAACCCTCGTGTTCCTTGTCCCGCATTAACCCCTTCAAGCTTCCTAGCTGCGATGGCTCCACGACTAAGTCCTAGCTCGAGGACATCTGCTCTGACAATTCCACGACAGTTGGCGCCCACCGTGGGGCCAGCGCACGGTGGATTTGAGTTCTTGAAGGGCGGCTTCGAAGGGCTCAAGGGATACGCTGTGGGCCGGATGACCAAGAGTCGTCGCGGTAAGCTCTACATCGACGATGCAAACTGGGGCCCCGACGCCGGCTCAATTGAGTACGGGTAGCGGGTCCCCTTCGGCGGAATTCATGTTTTCATTGGCAAGATTGGTGAGCCGGGCCCTGAGCCGGATCTCTGCGCCGATCTCGTCGAGACGGCTCAGCGTGCACGACCCGCCCGGGCCCGGCCTGCCTTAAGGCATGCTTTTGTGGGATGTATCCATGGAGGGCCCTCTGATCGATCTGGATCTGGTGATGAGGCGGCCGCCGGCTCTGACGGCGAGTCGTCCACCGATGAGTCAAACTCGTTGTATCAACTTCAAGATGGCAGGCTCATGGGTTGTTCCGATGGTGACAGTATTCCGGACCCGTTTGAGCCGCCAAGTCAGGTTGGAGTCTTTATGGCCGGTGCACAGCCTGTTCAGAACCCCGCTGCTGGAGCGGGAAACCCGGTGCCTTCTCCGGCTCAGGTACTAATGGATCTCACGGACAAGATGACGGCTCTGTTAACCGCCACGGTTGACCCGGCAGATCAAGCTCAGCATGATGCGGAGGTGGCGCAGTTAAAATTGGATCTAGTGAAAGCTAAGGAGGATCTGGCAGCGGAAGGGATCAGGATGGCTGCGGAGAGGGCGGCTCTCGACGCCCAAACCCAGTTGATTCAAGCGCAGTCCTTCCGGCTCACGATGGATCAAAACGCGTCCAATGAGGTCCTGAGAAGGAGGCATCAAAAGGCCCAATCTCGACTCCCTCCGGTTTACGATCCACGAAACCTCTTCAACACGCCAGGTGCAGGATCTAGTAACCCGCCAGGGGTCATAGTGCCCGGGTCTGGGACCCCTATTCAGCCACAAGTGATGGGGCCTCCCCAGGTGCCCCCAGCCCCGCCTCAGTACGTGCCAATACCCCCGGGTCATTATAATAACCCGCTGGAGAACATGGTCGCCGCGGCGGCACGGCTGGCGGCTCTCCCAGTTGACGGCGACTCTCCGACGGCTATTGAAACCCGCCGGGTCAGGGAACTCCTTCAGACAGCACTGGCGCAGCAAGAGGCGTACTCCTACAGCCGGGACAGGATCCACTCGACCCCTCGCCAGGCCGGAGCCCGAGTTACAGCAGGCACATGGTCTCAGCGACCGGCTCAAGTAACGTCCGACGCCATGACCCGCCCCCTGGCCATGGCCCGGCTCATAACGGAGCCTTTCACGCAGCAGACCAGGACAGAGCACGGCAGGAGGCGGAGCAGGTGCCTCAGTTGACGGCTTACCAGACTCCCCCGGCTTATCCGACGACTTCCGTCGACGTGGGTATCCCTACCAGGACTGGGGGTGTCCCTTGTTTAGTGCCAGCTATCCGCAATGAACGTCTACCCAAGGACTTCAAAGGCCCTAGGAAGGTGCCTAATTACACAGCAGACTTACAACCCGCAGCCTGGATCGAGAGTTATGAGATGGCTATGGAACTGCTGGAGGTCAGTGAGGCGGCCATGGCTAAGTACTTCACCATGATGTTAGATGGGACTGCCCGCACTTGGTTGAAAGGGCTACCACCGAATTCCATTGGGTCTTGGGCTGAGCTGAAAGCCCGGTTCATCCAAAACTTCAAGGATACCTGTAGGCAGTCTATGTCAATTGTGGATTTGACTAACTGCAAGCAGCAGGAGGGTGAGTCTACGACACATTGGGTTCGCCGGGTTAAGGAGATAATACATTCCTCGGATAAGATGGACGCCGGCTCTGCAGTCTTAATGTTGGAGCAGAATTGTCGTTTTGTGCCCCTGAAGATGAAACTCGGGCGGCTTAAGCGCGACTGCAATGATATGGGTACACTGATGGCGGCTCTTGTCAAGTACGCCGATTCTGATGGTACCAAGGACCCCGCTTCAGATGATGAAAGGACAGGGAAGGGAAAGAAGAACGGCAATGGCAAGGGTCCTCAGCATAACCCGGGGAACCAAGGAGGAGGCAAGCGCAAGGCCGATGGCAGCCTAGAGTTTGTAGCCAACGCCAGCTCACAAGGTAATAACCAGCGACGCAAGGGGAGGCCCCCTCCCCGAGGCGGCGGGTCAGGCCCGACGCTGGAGCAACTGTTGAATGAGCCTTGTCCAAGGCATGGCTCTAGAGAGAAGCCAGCAACTCATCTATGGAAGGATTGTGCAATCATGAAGGCCTTTAAGAATTACAATGGCCCGGGCGGCGGCTCAGGCGCCGGCGGCTTTCATGGCCCGGGCGGCGGCTCAAATTCTAATCCTCAGAACGGTCAAGGGGGCTTTAATCAGCAGTCTGGCCAGGGTCATCAACAGCAGCAGGGGGGTTATCAGACCAATCCAAAGCAGCTTAGCGGTGGACAGTATCATGTGTTTACCACCAGTCTGTGTAAGCGAGATCAGAAGCTTCATAAGAGGGCTGTGAATGCTGTTGAGCCGGCGGTTCCACGCTACTTGCGGTGGTCTGAGCAGCCTATAGTGTGGAGTAGGGAGGATCACCCTCCCCGGGTGGATAATCCGGGTCACTTGGCCCTGGTGGTGGCTCCTCAGGTGGGAGGATATAAGTTCACTAAGGTGCTCATGGATGGAGGCAGCAGCATCAACATCCTCTATTATGAGACTTTTCGCCGTATGGGGTTGGTTGATAAGAACCTCAGCCAGTCAAACACTATTTCCATGGTGTGGTACCTGGTAAGTCGGCTTATCCAGTCGGCAAGATCGAGTTGGAAGTGGCCTTCGGAGATGAGAACAACTACAGGGTGGAAAAATTGACCTTTGAGGTGGTCAAGATAAGAAGTCCGTACCATGCTATATTTGGGCGGCCGGCTTACGCCAAGTTCATGGCACGGCCGTGTTACGTGTATTTACAGCTCAAGATGCCGGGTCATAATGGGACCATTACGGTTCACGGCAGCCGGAAGGTGGCCTTGGAATGTGAGGAAGGCGATGCAGCTTATGCAGAATCTGTTTGTGCAACAGAGGAGTTGAAGTTTTACAAAGACAACGTTGACCCAACAGATATGACCTCTCTGAAAAAGCCGACTACGGAGCATGAGCCGGCAATGAAATTTAAGTCGGCTGATGAGACTAAACTTGTTGATTTCGTTCCAGGAGATTCATCTCAGCAATTTAGCATCAGTGCCAATCTGGATCCAAAATAGGAAAGCGCGCTCATCGAGTTCATCCGTGAGAATAGGGACATCTTCGCATGGAAACCTTCTGACATGCCAGGTGTACCTAGAGAACTCGCTGAGCACACTCTCAATGTTGATCCGAAATTTAAGCCGGTTAGACAGTTCCTTCGGCGGTTTAATGAAGAGAGGCGGAAAGCTATTGGTGAAGAGGTGGCCCGGCTCTTGGCGGCCGGGTTTATTGTTGAAGTCTTTCACCCAGAATGGTTAGCTAACCCGGTGCTCGTACTCAAGAAGAACGGCACTTGGCGGATGTGTGTGGACTACACGGACTTAAACAAGCGTGTCCGGCTGATCCTTTTGCCCTTCCCCGTATTGATCAAATTATTGATGCTACGGCCGGTTGTGCGCGCTTAAGTTTCCTGGACGCTTATTCTGGATATCATCAGATTAAAATGGCAGTTAAGGACCAGGAGAAGACGGCGTTCATCACTCCCTTTGGAGCCTTCTGCTATGTATCCATGCCCTTTGGACTCAAGTGTGCACAGGCGACTTACCAGCGTTGTGTACAGAACTGTCTTCATAAACAGATTGGGCGCAATGTTCACGCTTATGTGGACGATATTGTGGTTAAGTCCATAAAAGAGGAAACCCTGATAGATGATTTAAGGGAAACCTTTGATAATCTCCGGGTCTACAAGATGATGCTTAACCCGGCCAAGTGTGTTTTTGGTGTTCCCTGCAGGCAAACTCTTGGGTTTTTTGGTTTCTGACAGAGGCATTGAAGCTAACCCGGAGAAGATCAAAGCCATCACCTCCCTAGCTAAGCCGGTGTGTATAAATGATGTTCAACGCTTGGCGGGTCGCATCGCTGCTTTAAGCCGGTTTATAAGCCGTTTGGGTGAGAAGGCCATGCCATTATATCAGTTGATGAAGAAAACTGATAACTTTGTCTGGAATGATGCAGCTAATACCGCTTTTGAGGATTTGAAGAAGCAGCTGGCAGAGCCCCCAGTCCTTGCTGCTTCGGTTGATAAGGAGCCCTTATTACTGTACGTGGCGGCAAATACCCGAGCCGTCAGTGTGGCTGTGGTGGTGGAACGCAAGGAAGAGGGTAAGGAGCATCCGGTTCAGCGGCCGGTTTATTATGTCAGCGAAGTGCTTATCGAGTCCAAACAGCGGTATCCACATTGGCAGAAGCTTGTTTATGGTGTGTTCATGGCAAGCCGGAAGCTTAAGCATTATTTCCAGGGTCATCCCATAACCGTGGTCAGTTCTGCCCCTCTTGGTGATATCATTCAAAACAGAGAGGCCACAGGGAGAGTGGCTAAGTGGGCTATCGAGCTCGGACCTCATGGTCTCAAATATGTGCCACGCACTGCTGTTAAATCTCAGGCCCTGGTGGATTTCATCAATGATTGGACAGAGTCACAAGTGCCCGAGCAAAAGCCGGATAACACATATTGGACTATTCACTTCGATGGGTCCAGGCAGTTGGAGGGCTCGGGGGCTGGAGTTGTATTGGCTTCCCCTAAAGGTGACAAGTTCCATTATGTGCTACAATTGATGTTTCCTTGCACTAACAATGCGGCTGAGTACGAGGCCTTGCTCCACGGTCTTCGGATGGCTAAGGAGATGAGCTTGAGCCGGGTAAGGTGTTTCGGTGACTCAGACTTGGTGGCTCAACAAGTATCAGGCAAGTGGGACTCTAAGGACCCTCTCATGGCGGCTTATCGCCGCGAAGTTGATGCCATTGCTGGGCACTTTCAGGGCTACCAAGTAGAGCACATTGATCGCAGGAAGAACGAGGCGGCTGATGCTTTAAGCCGGCTAGGCTCTCAGCGAAAGCCGGTGCCGCCTAATACTTTCCTGGATGTCCTGTATAATCCTTCTGTTAAGTTGCCTACAGAGGAAAACTTGGCTGTCCCCGACCCGGAGGCACGGCTGGTGGCGGCTCTCCATATCATACCAGACTGGACAATGCCCTATCTGGCTTACATGACCCGGGGCGAGTTGCCTGAGGATGAAACTTTGGCCAGGCAAATAACCCGGCGGGCTAAGTCAATGATTGTTATCAATGGTGAGTTGCACCACCGCAGTGTTACGGGAGCGTTTCAGCGTTGTGTTTCCCCTGAGGAAGGGCAAGAGATCTTGCGTGAGATCCATGAAGGGGATTGTGGCCATCACGCCGGCTCAAAGTCCCTTGTGGCCAAGGCTTTTCGTCATGGTTTTTATTGGTTGACGGCTCATGCTGATGCAGAGGACTTGGTCAGTAAGTGTGATGGTTGCCAAAGGTTCTCGCGACGGGCTCATGTACCGGCTCAAGAGCTGAGGATGATCCCAATTACTTGGCCCTTTGCGGTCTGGGGGCTGGATATGGTTGGGCCTTTCAAAAGATCCAAGGATAAGAAGACCCACCTTTTGGTGGCAGTTGACAAGTTTACCAAGTGGGTTGAAGCGGAGCCAGTTAGCAAGTGTGATGCAGCCACGGCGGTTCAGTTTATGAAAAAGGTGATCTTTCGCTTTGGTTTTCCACACAGCATTATAACTGACAATGGCACCAATCTCTCCAAAGGCGCCATGGAGGAGTTTTGTCAACGAGAGCATATCCGACTTGATGTTTCCTCAGTGGCTCATCCTCAATCCAATGGTCAAGCTGAGAGAGCTAATCAGGAGATTCTGAAGGGCATCAAGCCCCGGCTTTTGGTCCCTTTGCAACGGACGCCGGGTTGTTGGGTGGAGGAGTTGCCCTCCGTGTTATGGAGCATCAACACTACTCCTAACAGGTCTACAGGTTTTACGCCTTTCTTCATGGTTTATGGGGCAGAAGCAGTCCTCCCCAGTGACATCCGTCATGACTCACCTCGAGTGGCGGCTTACGTTGAGGCGGATAATGAACAGGCGCGCCAGGATGCTCTTGACTTGTTGGACGAACAGCGTGATGTGGCAGCAGCCCGTTCAGCGATTTACCAACAAGACCTGCGCCGTTATCATAGCCGCCGGGTTAAATCCCGGGTCTTCCAGGAAGGTGATCTCGTGCTCCGGCTCATCCAGGATCAAACAGATGCACACAAGCTATCCCCACCTTGGGAAGGGCCCTTTGTGGTCAGCAAGAATTTGCACAACGGGTCATATTACCTCATTGACATTCGGGAGCACAAAGATTCACGTAAGTCGGAGGAAGAGACCCGACGGCCGTGGAACATAGCTCAGCTTCGGCCTTACTACACTTGAGCCACCGGCTCTCATGATGTACATACTTCTCTAAACCATGTATATATTATGATAAGCAATAAAGCAGGACCTCTGTCCTTTTTTCTCCTCCAAATGTGCACGTGTTGTTTTCATTGCCAGATTACATGATAACTTGAAGGAGGATCCGGCTTATGATCGTATTCGAATCTAGCCGTAGGCGATAAGGTCACTTGGGGGCTTCCTGTTCAAACATAGGTCGTATTCGAACCAAAGAGAACACAGCTGTCGATACCCATTTGATTGGCAAAGTGCCGAGCTCATTGGGAAGTTTTCTTTGATCATATTTGAATCTTAGTTTAACCCCTCTGAGAACCGATGTGGATCGTATTCGAATCAGCGTCGTTAAACAATTCTTAAAATCATTTGGGGGCTTCCTGTTCAAACATGGGTCGTATTCGAACCAAAGAGAACATAGCTGTCGATACCCTCTTGATTGGCATCGCCGCACCCAATGGGGGCTATATGATCGCATTCGAATCCTAGCATAACCCCTTTGGGCCGGGTCTCTGGTCGTATTCGAACCGGAAGCCCCTAAGCTCTTCTGTTTTATAGCAAGTTTCTTCTGATTATTTCAAAGTGTGTACGGCAGGGTCTCACTTTGCCGGCTTAACTTTGGTTTACAGTGTTAGTTGAACACAATGGGTGTCATTAAGACAAGTAAATCGGAATTAAGGTACCAACCTTATTACCCGGGTGATCTAAACCGGAAGTATGCTTGCAGGCCGCTAAGTGTGTTATTACGGCTGTATTAAGGATATAATTGAGGACCAGTCTTTTTTGATTCATATTCCGGGTTATATATCTAAAACATATGATTTTCAGGGCGGTAAGCTGCCTGGAGACTTGTGATTCGTCTTTCTATGCAGGATAGTTAAAGACAATTATTTGAGACTAAGGAGAATGAATGACCCGGAGAAATATAAAGGAGACAACTTCAATAAAACTTCAAGCATTCAAGGCGTGCACGATGGCACGGCAAAGATAAAGTGTTGGTCCTACTCTATTACAAGACTCGTTGAGTCCAAACGGGTGAGGCATTGTTTGATAAACCGCCAGCAGAATTACGACGCTTGCTGGGTTGATGTCTCCGGCTCGTCTCTTTCTTCTCCTCCGGCTGTTCCCAAGGTCTGGAAAGTCGACGACTTCCAATCGATGCCGCTCAGAGCTTCGAACTGGGCTTCCTCGTCAATTAACCTGGCCGTGTCAATCTCCGGGGCGAAGGTGTGCTGACGAGCCGGCAGGATTAAACTCAGGGCTTCATAGCGAGGGGTCGGGATCCTCTGATTCTCCGCATTGTAACCCGGCTGATACTTGGTCAGATCCGTGTCGTTGCCAATAAGAGTGGCCACCGGGCGTACAGTCTTCACGCAAGCTGCGAAGTCCTTCTGATCAAAGGCGGTGCCGTCTTCAGACTTGGGTAGCCGAGGGCGATGTCCGCCGGGTCTAGCTCTGGCAAGAACGCCTTGGCCTGGCTCAGCGCAGCGATTGCTCCGGCTCTCGCAGAGGCCCGTCGCAGCTCTTGGATCCGCTGAGGCAGAACGGCGAGACGGCGAAGGACTTCCGCCAGGTGAGCCGGCACCTCGTTGGAAAGGGCCACCATAGCCAAGGCACGTTGTGACCCGGTGTAGAGTTGCTCCACCAGAGTATATACGGCCTTCAGCTTGGTCACCACACTCTGATTCAGGTTGGCACTTCTGGGACCTGTTTAACAGAGTCAGATAAGCCACCGACAAGGATGAATCATGAGATATCAAATTCTAAACTTAATGAAAGCCGGTGAGACGACTTACCGAAGATTGCGGCCACCATTTGGGACACCTGGCGCTTTAGGCCGGAGAGCTCTGCAGTTTTCTCGGAGAGAGCCTTCTCCGCCTGTTCGGCCCAGTTCACCAATGCGGCCTTTTCTTCGGCCCACGCCTTCCGCTCAGCGTCAAACTCTGTCTTCAGCTTCTCTTGCGTGGCGATGCTGGATACAAACTTGGCGTTTGCCTTCCGGGTCTCCATCTCTTGCATCTTCAGCCGGTTCTTGAGATCGGCAAGGTCAGCCTCAAGCTTCTTGCCAGCAGCCTGTATAGATTTCCGGGTTATGGCATGAACAATTACTATGCAAATGTAAAGTCCCAAGCGTTTTCCAAGCAAAGACACTTGGCACTTGGGGGCTAATGCATATTGAATGTTTCTATCTACACATTGCCGGTTCAATGGAGTAAGCCGGAACCTAAGTCTACAACATACTCAATCATAAGTCGTCGACTTGGGGGCTAGCATGGTACAGGTAGATAAGCAGTAAATAAGAGGACAAAAGGATGTTACCTCAGATTTTTGCTGGATCTGGGTCACCATAGCAATCTCTGCGTCCCGGCTCTTGTGCACTTGGCTGACGAAGCCGGAGACGATCTCTCCAATGTTCAAGTTGGAGTAGTCGGTGAGGTCCAGGTTAACCCGGCGCGACTCTAGCAGCTCCCCTTTGGCGGAGCACTTGGCCAGCACGGTAGGTCTCCCCGGCTCAACGAACTCCGTCCGGGTAATTACCACGTCCGGGTCGTCTGCTGGTGGAGCCGAGCTGGAGGCCTCCGGGTTAACAGAAGCTTCTGTAGTTGCCTTGGTAGTTGGGGCAGCGGCCTCAGGTGCAGAGGCGGCTGGCGGCTCTTGAGCGGTTGCCTCTGGCTCAGGCAAGTCCGGCTCATCGACCGACTTGGACTTTTTCGCCCTCTTGGTGATCTTGGCCTGGGCACTGAAAGGACAAAAAGATTAAACACAATAGGGTAAGTAAAGGCAAAAGTACAATGAGATGGTTATCATTACCCGGGCACGGTCTTGAAAGCCGGCAGACTTGACTGCATAGAGTCGCCGGAAGAGGGGGAGGTCTCCTGATAATTTGAGTCAGAAGAATTGAGTGGCTGACGTATAACACCCGCCAACGGATGAAAAGGGTACAAGTGGGAAATAACCTCAGTTCGGCGCTTCCTTGATGCGTCAGGTAACCCGGAGGAGAGGTCGGTGTCCTTGTTGGTCCGGGTGTGACGCCGGCTCTCATGAACCTGTCGCTTCAAAATAAATTGAGGATCTTGATAAGCTAAAGGATGTGAAAAGCTTACTTTCCGGGTTACCCTTCGGACTTTCAGCCTTGGCAAGGGCTCCGAGTCGGAGGAAAGTGACATTACCTCTTCAACCACCGGGTTACTGGCTCCGGTGTCATCCTGTTGATGAACAAGTGTTGGTAAGGCGGACAGAAATAAACAATAAAACATAACAAAGAGCTTACAGGTTTAGGGGTTACCTCTGACTCGGAGCTGTCGCTTAGTTGCATCAGCTCCGAAGCAGTTGGCCTACTTCCCTTCTTACGGGGAGCGGCTTTCTTGGCGGCTTTCTTCACCTTTCTGGCTTTCTTGGCCGCCTCATGGTCATATTTGACCCGCCAGAACTTGTCATCAGCCTGAAAAATACAATGTTGATTTCTTCAAACGATTCAGATGAAAGTTATATACAGAAGAAGATAGGATGTTCAGATTGGCGGCTTACCGCTGGGGCTGGGTTGGTCTTGCAGAAGGGGGCTAACCCGGTCCTTCCGCAGTCTGCCAGGCTCTCGTTTAAAAGGGCCTTGGTCATCTCCTCTGTGACATCTTCAGGAAGATCGTTGCGGCTGTGTCTCTGAGGGTCATCCTTTCGGCCCGTGTACTCGCACATTAAGCCGGGGTGGCGGCTCAATGGGATCATCCGCCAGGAGATCCAGACCCGGACCAAATCGATTCCATTCAGACCATTTCCCAGGAGAGCCTTGATCTTGTTGATAGTGGGGAGCAGAGGTTGGCGCTCCGCTTGAGTCAGCTTGTCTAACAGTGGGTGAGTCGGCTCCAGGCGTGAGGGGCGAAAGCCGGGCAACGGACTTTCATCAGCCGGCGATGTGTCTTGGCAGTAAAACCACGTCAGATTCCAGTCCTTGGGGTGGCTGGGCGGCTCTGCGTAAGGGAAAAGGCAGTCCCTTCGCCGCTGAATGGAGATGCCACCTAGCTCTAGACTTGGCCCGTTGGCGCACTCGTTCTGGTGATTCAGGTAAAAAAGCTCTCTGAAGAGCAGCAGACTAGGTTCTTCTCCAAGGTAAACTTCGCAGAACACTTGGAAGTTGCAGATATTGGACACTGAGTTGGGTCCTATGTCCTGAGGCCGCAGGTCGAAGAAATTCAGGACGTCTCTGAAAAACTTTGAACCGGGCGGTGCGAAGCCTCGGTTCATATGATCCGCAAAAATCACTACCTCCCCATCCTTTGGCTGTGGTCTCTCTTCTGATGGGTCAGGGGCACGGTAGGACATGACATCCTTCTTGGGCAGGTGGCCTGACTTGACAAAATCCGCTAAGGTCTCATTGGTAACGTTGGACCTCATCCAATTGCAAGTGATGGAGGCCTTAGGAGCTTTGGGAGGCATGGTGAAAGTCGGCAGCCTATGATGAAAGGAAATGTCCGGTTTAAGTATAAGCCGGAGGGAAGTTGTAGTTCAATGTTAAGTGGCGGCTTACGGAGGGGACTAATGACATATATCTAAGTGCGCCAGGTTATTTAAGCCGCTCAAGGTATTGAGAGTAACTCGGTTGTCTACGGCCTTATCACAGATGAGCCGGAAAGATTCTATGATGCATGGTCTCCTTTGAGTCGGAAGGTTCTACGGCGCGTGGTTTCTTTAAACCAGAAATTTAACCCGCCATGACTCCATGAGTGCAGTTTTTTACTAAGTGTGGTGAAAACAGGTTTCACACATTGCGGTAAATATTTTGGATCAAAATGGTCGGGCAAAAGAAAGGTTTCTAGACCTAAAAACAGATGCAGGGGAGTTCTTGAGCTCGAACGAGGCCTTTATGCAGTGAAAAGAGACCTACTGGCATTTGAAATGAGTACTAAACAACCGCCACACTAGTTCTATACAAGGCTAAGATCAAACAGGGGCAGTAACTATGAGAACTACCGGAGCTTGTGGGCGACGGCGCCGAACACGGACGAACACGGATGAACCCTACTGCAGATCTGTTCTACGGGGTAGTAAGGACTTACCGGTGCTGAAGAGGTGCGGGGGTCGCCGCCGTTTGTCTGGACCGAGTCAGGGTGATGCAGTGGCCAAGGTTGACGAAGACCGGGGGCGCGGCGGCGGCGGTAGAGTTCGAGCTCGAGCAGAGGAACAGTGGCGCGAGGAGGAAGAAGAGTGGCTGAAGGCCCGTCGGGCCGGCCTATTTATAAGGGCGAGCTCATAAGTGGGCGCGAGAATCAAGGAGACCACGGCGTGGTTATCTCCCCACGAAACGCCTCAATTTTCGGGATGACAGTAAAGATAAGATCCGTTGCGGATCTGGCGGAGTAAAAAACGGGCTTAATGGAAGATGACATCACGGCGGATTACTCGAAGTCCAGAGGATGACGTCACGCCGGGTTATGGCCTTCACACAATTGTAAGCCGGAGATTTTTCTGTCGAAAGGATTGAAGATTGACATGAGCCGGCTCAAATCAATCTGGGGCCTAATGTTGAGGATATAGACCTTAGAGTCACCCGCCAGGAGGGGCCGGGTTACTCATATGGTCATTGCCAGAAGCCCGGCGCCAAGCTTGAAGACGGTGGGCCAAAGATGGGCTTAAGACCCGGATATGGCTTAAGGCCCGTAGTTACAATCATTATCCTGGTAGAACTTGTAGTGTAAGGCAAGAATAGTTGAGAGTCCGAGCCGGACACTCTTATGAGCCGGCCGGGACTCTGAGAGCTGCATGGCGTCAGCCCCCCTATATAAACGGACGACCCGGCAGCAGTTTAAGGCAGAGATCAATCTCATCGAGAACCGGGCATAACAGTTTAGCTCCCTGGTGATCGTAACCCTAATCAATACCACCTCAAACTGGACGTAGGCTTTTACCTTCACCGTAAGGGGCCGAACCAGTATAAACCCTCGTGTTCCTTGTCCCGCATTAACCCCTTCAAGCTTCCTAGCTGCGATGGCTCCACGACTAAGTCCTAGCTCGAGGACATCTGCCGTGACAATTCCACGACAGAAAGGATGGTGAAATGAGGTGGAGCTGCAGTGGCAATAAGCATATATGGTGGCTAACATACGCAAGAGAGAGCGAGAAGAGAAGCAACGAAGCGGTCGTCATCTAGCAATGACCAAGAAGTGATCCTGAACTCCTACTTACGTCATACATAACACAGTCCGTGTTCACTTCCCGGACTCCGCCAAGAAGAGACCATCACGGCTACACATGCAGTTGATGTATTTTAATTGGGTCAAGTGACAAGTTCTCTACAACCGGACATTAACAAATTCCCATCTGCCTCATAACCGCGGGCACGGCTTTCGAAAGATAATACCCTGCAGGGGTGTCCCAACTTAGCCCATCATAAGCTCTCACGGTCAACGAAGGATAAACCTTCTCCCGGAAAAACCCGATCAGTCTCGGAATCCCGGTTTACAAGACATTTCGACAATGGTAAAACAAGACCAGCAAAGCCGCCCGAATGTGCCGACAAATCCCGATAGGAGCTGCACATATCTCGTTCTCAGGGCACACCGGATGAACACTACGCACAGCTAAAACCAATCCTCGAGTTTCCCCTAGGCGGCGCTGCAAGTGGCTCTAGTTTGGACCAGCACTCAGAGGAACACTGGCCCGGGGGTTTAAATAAAGATGACCCTCGGACTCGCGAAACCCGGGGGAAAAGGCTTAGGTGGCAAATGGTAAAACCAAGGTTGGGCCTTGCTGGAGGAGTTTTATTCAAGGCGAACTGTCAAGGGGGTCCCATAAATCACCCGACCGTGTAAGGAACGCAAACTCAAGGAACATAATCCCGGTATATCAGTAACTAGGGCGGCAAGAGTGGAACAAAACACCAGGCATAAGGCCGAGCCTTCCACCCTTTACCAAATATATAGATGCATTAATTAAATAAGAGATATTGTGATATCCCAACATATCCATGTTCCAACATGGAACAAACTTGAACTTCACCTACAACTAGTAACGCTATAAGAAGGGCTGAGCAAAAGCGGTAACATAGCCAAACAACGGTTTGCTAGGAAAGGATGGTTAGAGGCTGGCAAGGCAATCTGGGAGACATGATATAGCAAGTGATAGGTAGCGCAGCATGGCAATAGAGCGAACAACTAGCAAAGCAAAGATAGAAGTGATTTCGAGGGGTGGTCATCTTGCCTGCAAGGTTCTCAGAGTTGTCGAGAGCTTGATCCTCGTAAGCGTACTCAACAGGTTCCTCGTTCACGAACTCATCTCCCGGCTCTACCCAAGACAAGAACACAAACAAACGGAACCACAATCAACCACGAGAAATGCACAAGCAACATGATGCAAAACATGTATGATATGCAAGATATGATATGCGATGCATATGCGTGCTCCGGAAAGAAAATGATGAATAAGGCAGTAACTTGGCAAACCAAGCATGCCACTGGAAAGATGAGATGATTTCGGTCGAAATCGATATAAAGATCACCGGAATCAGATGCAGGGTTTGCAAATGGCAAGCAAAACAAGAATGACACGAATCTGCGATTAACAGCATGATAGCACTTAAATGCAACAAACAACAATGCTACAGCACTCCAACATAGCAACAAAGCATATGACAGTAATCTACAGGAGATGCTTGACAAAAGATGAACACTGAGCTACGGCTAGTTCACAACATAACAAGCTCAAACAAGCATGGCAAAAGTGCAAAAGATAACAGGTTCACAGACAATGAAAAAGTGGACATGGCAGAAAACAGCATCAGGTATCAATGTACAGAGCACGAAATCAACATGCTAAAGGAACTTAACATGGCAAAACAAGGCATGGAAGTGTTCTACTAAATGCACATGACAAAAGTCCCTTACTGACCATAAGCCAAAAAGGAACAGAAGATATGATGGCAAGCATGTAAACATAGCAAGTTTCGTTATCAGGTTTCAGACTTGGCAGAAAACAGAGCATGGCAGAAATAATAATATGTAGGCCTCTTTGTGAGCTTGATGCACTCACTACAGAGTAATGCATGACAAACCAAGCATACCCACAGCAAGATGGCATGTTGATGAAGCTATCCATGACAAGAACAAGAGCATAGCATGTATGGATCAACTACAATAAGCTTGGCAAAATGAATATCATGTTAGGAATCTGCCATAAATTTTTTATAGTAAGAGTTGAGCAAGATTGAGGCATGCTAAGATACTCCATAATTGCAAACAAGGGCAGGAATGGATCAATTACAACTATAGCTACAAAACATCCTTACTGAACATCTCCAAAATATGCATGGATCTCTCTGTAGCATCAAGTTTACATGGCAACAAAATAACAGCAGACAAAGACTTAGAGAATTCACTAAGTCCCTGAAATCAGAAATATTACGGATCCTACTTTGCATGCTTGTGCTAGTCACCACAGAGATCACAAAAATACATGGCATACACCACTGGAAAGATGGCATGGCATACTTCAAAAGACATGTAGAGCTCATGCCCATAAGATGCACAGATTTAAAGATACAAAAATGACAAATCTACAAGTTCTGATAAGAACCAGCAGATAACAGCAACTAGCCCTCTTCTAACAGAGATTTGGGCATCAAGATGACCTCTAATGAACATGGTGCAATTGAACAAAATGAAGAGCACCACGAGACAAACAATTTGACATATTACACGCACGAATCAGAGCTACATGCAAGAAGTTATGCAACTATGAACAGAGGAACTTGCTGTAAAAATTCCAACACAAAAATAAACGGGGACGGGGTCAACCTGCGCGTTTACCGGATCTGGATCCCGATCGGGAAGAGCTCAGGCTCGGGGTCAACCTGCCCGCCGGCGACGAAGGAGAGGAAGGCGAGGCGGCCGCAGGGAGGAGGTGAAGCCGGAGGGAGGCGGTGGAGGGGCGCGGCGAACGGCGGCGGGGCACGGCTCCGGGCGGCGCGACGCCTCGGGCGCGACGGCGGCGGTGCAGTGCGTTGCCGGTGGCGAGGTCCGACCGTGGAGGGGCGGCGCCGGCCAGCGGGGAAGCCGCGGCGGCGCGGGCAGGAAGCGAAGGCGCGGGCAGGCGCCGGCGATGCGGGCTCGTGCGGGCCGGCGCTGGGCCCGCGGGCTCTGGCGGCGGCGGCGGCGACGGGCTTGCCACGTGGCAGCCGCGGGTTGGCCGGAGCGGACGTGTCCGGCGCGGCGCGGAGGGATTTTAGGGTTACGGGAGACTGCGAATGTTATTTCGGGATGCTCACATATTTATAGGTAGAGGGAGCTAGGAGGCTCCAAGTGAGGTGCGGTTTTCGCCCACACGATCGTGATCGAACGACCTAGAGCATGGAAGAGAGTTTGGTGGGTTTTGAGCTGGTTTTAGAGGGGTTTTTTCTGCACACACAAATGGACTTTGCGGATGCCCGGTTAACCGTTGGAGTACCAAACGACCTCCAAATGGAACGAAACTTGACCGGTGGTCTCCGGGTGGTATAATAAGGCCACTTGACAAGCCTCGGTCCATTCTGTCAGGACCCCGATTCCAAGTCACACCGATCTAGCCTGTAACACCTCATATCACTTTGCGGCCTCACGCACGGCACTCCCACGGGTGTCGCCTTACCATGGCCCGGGACCGTTTGCGCCTTTTGGCTCACGTATATGACAATGTCGCTAGCATCCATATGACAGAGAACCCGGGCCGACATGGCTAGTCGTGAACCCAAAGCGGCACTAACGTATGGGGACAGGCATACATGAATCAACATCGAACGTGTCGGTCAGCAGCGTGCGAATCCGGGCTGTAGCACTGGGCTAACAGGACTCCGGGAACCCGGGCTGTAGCAGGCTAGGCAGGACTCCGGATGTCACCGCGTGACATTTCCCCGAAGGGACAGACACATGAACGATATGAAACACATGCCGGCCAGTCAAGTGTCCAGAGCAGTAGTGCTGGGCTAGCAGGACTACTATGGCTCAAGGAGGCACTAGACTACATTTCCCCATAAGAGAGGCTGCTAAGGATAGACAACTAGATTGTCGGATCCCACAAATACCAAGCATTTCAATCATACACACAATATGCTCGATATGTGCAAATACAACATGGCATCACAACAAGACTCTACGACTCAGAGTATTTATTCATTAGGCTCCGAAGAGCCAGATATTACAAACATGGGTCTCATGACCCAACATTCAGAGCATACAAGTCAAAGCACATGCGGAAGCTTAACATGTCTGAGTACAGACATCTACAAATGAAAAAGGCTGAGAAGCCTGACTATCTACCAGATCCTGCCGAGGGCACAAGATCGTAGCTGAGGTATCAAGCTAAACGTCGAAGTCCACACGGGACTACTAGGGAGACTGACGTCTCTCTGCAAAACATAAAATAAGAAAACGTGAGTACAAATGTACCCATCAAGACTTACATCAGAACTATCTACATATGCATCGATATCAACAAAAGGGGTGGTGGAGTTTAACTGCAGCAAGCCAGCTTTGACTCGGTGGCTATCCTGAACTATGACTGCAAGTAACTCTTTTGAGGTGGCGCACACGAGTCCACATATTCACCATGTCAATACACCACTATGGATCCGCTCCCGTCTCCCTACGAGAATGCCATCCATAGCACTCACGCTTATCTTGCGCATTTTAGAGTATCCACTTTCACTTGTCTATGAACTGTACAGGCGACTCAGAAGTCCTTTACCGCGGACACGGCTATTCGAATAGATCATATTAACCCTGCAGGGGTGTACTTCGTCACACACGCTCTCGCCACTTACCACCATGTACACGTCGTGTACCTCGGCAACCTTCAAGCGGAAGCCTGGCGAGGGAGTCGGCCACGACCTGACTAACCACACAAGTCTCTAGTCCAGGTTTATCGCCTATTCGGGTTCCATCCGCAAGGAGATCCGGCCGGGGTGTCGCTCACGGCCCCAAACGATGTGAACAGGGTTCCCAAGCCCACCTCGACGGATGGATCTACGCTTGGTACACCGTGCCACGGTGCCTAGTCTGTCCCAAGCCCACCTATACCGGGTACCACTTGGTAGACTACTAACACAACCTACAAACACCAGAAACTAGTTGCAACTCCTGGACAGAGATCGAGGCGGTTAATAAGCCGAGAGGGGTCGAGTTACCGGAACCCAATGTGTGGTAGTAACTGTTCATGGATCACAAACACAGAACCCAGTTCCTGAGGACGGTTTCAATGAGACAACCCACCATGTACTCCTACATGGCCTCTCACCGCTACGTTTACCAAATCGTGTTCACACCCTTAGCTCTCACACAGTAGGACATGTTCACCACTTTCCAATTCATCCCCGATGAATCAGACCTGACACAACTCTAAGCAATAGCAGGCATGACAAACAAGTATGAATGAGTAGGCACATCAGGGCTCAGACAACTCCTACTCATCCTAGTGGGTTTCATCTATTTACTGTGGCAATGACAGGTCATGCAGAGGAAAGGGGTTCAACTACCGCAGCATGTAACAGTTGAATCGTTGTTGTCCTAATGCAGTAAAAGAGAGCAGGAGCGAGAGAGTGGGATTGTATCGGAATGAACAAGGGGGTTTTTGCTTGCCTGGCACTTCTAAAGATAGCATTGAGTCTTCATTAGTGTCAACGATCACAACGCCGGAACATCGTCTACCGAGAGGGGACAAATACCGGCAACAGATAAGAAATTCAATCAATGCAATGCACAATATGATGCATGATCATGACATGGCAATATGAATGTGTTCTGGGCTAATGCAAGCTAGAACAGATTGAGATGATTCCATTTGAACCAAAGATTCAATGCAAACCCATTTTATAAAGTCATATAAGTGCATTATCTTGTGTCATCTAAACAGCAAGGTTAGGTTGCTCTAACATGCATGAAAATGGTACAGATGGATAGATTGAATTTTTCTGATAATTTTTCATATATAATTTATCTTATTTGGAGTTACAGACAATTTCCTATGAATTTTAGAAGTTTTGGGCTTTTTCTGGAATTTCCTGTATAAGAATAATTCCAGTAATTAAATTACTGCGTCAGCACTACGTCAGGATGACGTCAGCAAGTCAACAGTGGCTGGTCCGGGTCAAACCTGACCGGCGGGGCCCGCTGTCAGTGACTCTAGGGGGGTTAGTTAGGCGCTAATGACGGTGCCACGTCACCAACCACCGGAGTTGGACGCCGGCGACCCAACCCCACGGCGGAGGATCGCTGGAGTTGCTCGGGACGGCGGTACAGGGGTCAGCTCGACGCGCTGGAGGCACCAGAGGGATGCCCATCCTCGCGCATATCCAGGGGATCACGCGGGAGGCTGCGGGGTGGTCTGAGTCGACGGCGGCGAGCACGAATGCGGCGGCCGGAGTTCGGGTCTCGGCGGTTTTGGTGTTGCGAAGCACGACAGGAGCAGCTGGAGGGGGTTTTGGGCTTCTGGCGTTGCGCTGAGCACGGCTATGTGCTCGGTTTCAGCTCTATGTGACAGTGGCCACGGCGGCGTCATGGCCGGCGGAGCCGAGCTTCGGGCACTTGTGGAACGATGGCTAGAGGACGGGAACGGAGGGGGCGAGCAAAGAGGAGAGATGAGGAGCTCACAGGGAGGCGGCGCAGAAGGTCAGTGGGCTCGGGGTCGCGCTAGACGTCGCGAATCGACGACGGTGATCGGTGGCGCCCGAGGTGGAAGACGAGCTCGAAGGTGTCACCATGGTGCTCTTGGGGTCGGGATCTTCCGCGTGGAGGAGCTTTACGTCGTCATGGAGCTTTTGGACACGGGAAAGGGGCGAGAGGACCACGGTGGTCACGGTGGCAGCGAACGGCGGCGACGAGCTCCGCTCGGGTCGGGCGAGAGGGCGAGGGAGGCGAGGCGGGGAGAGAGGGGAGCGGTCGAGGGGGTCCAAGGGTCTGCGTGGCATCTCCAGGCGCATCGGGGCAGCGGTGGGAAGCAGGAGGTGGCGCAGCGCGTGTGCGCGCACGGCGGCCACACGCCCTCGTCCTTCTGGCGCAAGGAGGAGGACGACTGGCATGGCCAGATGGGCCGGCTCGGCTGCACAGGTAAGTGGGCTGCCAGGTTAGGCCAGGTAACTCTCTCTCTCTTTTATTATTTTTCTATTTCTTTTGCTCTGTTTTGATTTAGTAATAATACTAAACCATTTCATAAAATCCTGGAAATAATTATGGGTGACTTCTGAATTATTCCAGTGACCCTTAACAATTTCCAACATTTTTGGAGCATCTGAAATATATATAGCATCCAAATAGCTCCAATTCAAATATGTTTGAATTAACTCAAAGACCATAAATGCCTTGGAAAAATGTGCATGACCTCTGGTAAAGGTTTTAACCTCTTTCCATAGATAATGAACATTTTTGAAGGGCATTTTGGGTTTAATGGAAATATTTGAATTTGACCCTAGTTGAGTTCATTTGGTGCTAGGGTTTGTTCATCCCCATTTCAAATTTCAATAAATTTAGACATGATGCAAGCATATCTAGCTAGCCTAAGTGCATGCCAGACTAGGGATGTGACACATTCCGAGAAAGTTTGACACCTGCACACGAAAGAAAACAAGAGGGATGCGCTGGAGGAGATAGGAGCGCCGGATTGCAAAACGGACAACGGGAAAAATGCTCGGATGCATGAGACGAACACGTATGCAAATGCAATGCACATGATGACATGATATGAAAATGCATGACATGAACAAAATGCAAAACGAAAGACAAAACCCGACCACGAAGGGAATATCATAACACATAGCCGAAAATGGCAAGAGTCGGAGTTACAAATATGGCAAGTTACATGCGGGGTGTTACAATGGACCAGAGGGGGAAATCTCCTCCCATCTAGGGGGGAGGCCAAGAAAGAAGAAGAAGAAGGGGGGGCTCTCTCCCCCTCTCTCCCGGTGGCGCCGGAACACCGCCGGGGCAAGGATCATGACGGCGATCTACATCAACAATCTTGCTACCATCAACACCAAATTTCTCCTCCTCTATGCAGCGGTGTAACACCTCTTCTCCCCGCTATAATCTCTACTTAAACATGGTGCTCAACTCCATATATTATTCCCCAATGATCTATGGTTATCCTATGATGTTTGAGTAGATCCGTTTTGTCCTATGGGTTGATAGATGATCATGATTGGTTTGAGTTGTATATTTTATTTTGGTATTGTCCTATGGTGCCCTCCGTGTTGCACAAACGGAGGGATCCCCGCTGTAGGGTGTTGCAATATGTTAATGGTTCTCTTATGGTGGGTGGTGTGAGTGACAGAATACACATACCCGATTTTGGGGGTCATTGCGTATGGGATAAAGAGGACTTGATACTTAATGCTATTGTTGGGTTTCACGACCTTAGTGATCTTTAGTACTTGCGGATGCTTGCTAGAGTTCCAATCATAAGTGCATATGATCCAAGTAGAGAAAGTATGTTAGCTCATGCCTCTCCCTCATATAAAATTGCAACAATGATCACCGGTTTAGTTATCGATCACCTAGGGACAAATGATTTTCTTGTTGACAAAAGTTATCCACTTTTATTACCTTGCAATTTATTCGTAGTTTTATTCTCGCAAAGTACTCGTAGTTTTATTCTTGCAAAATAGTTTCATACTTGTTCTAGGTAAGGCAAACGTCAAGTGTGCGTAGAGTTGTATCGGTGGTCGATAGAACTTGAGGGAATATTTGTTCTACCTTTAGCTCCTCGTTGGGTTCAACACTCTTATTTATCAAAGAAGGCTACAAACGATCCCCTATACTTGTGGGTTATCAAGAACTTTTTCTGGCACCGTTGCTAGGGAGCAATAGCGTGGGGTGAATATTCTCGTGTGTGCTTGTTTGCTTTATCACTAAGTAGTTTTATTCTGCTCTCTTGTTTTCTATCTTTAGTTATGGGTAGGAAACACAAAATACCAAAAAATTAGTTGTACCTGCTAAACCAATGGTTGAAGAACCACCCAAAATCTATCTTACTGCTGAAGCTTTCTACTTGGATCATCTTCGATCCCTATGTGCTCGTGCTGAAACCCCAACTAGCTTAGTTGAGGAAAAACCATTAGATGAGCATGCTCATTTTGTGCGACACCACTTATCTCAAAAAGGGAAACTTTTACGGCATCAAATTAATACTATGCAATGCTATGCTTGGAATTTATGTGAATTACATGATTTTACTTGTTGTTCTAAAGACCCTAAGAAACACCTTCCCTACCAATGTGAGTTTAGTGATAATGGAATCTTATCTTCTTACGCCAGAGGTGTTTATAATTACTATGATGTTGAACAAATTGAAAAATTTGTTGCTTTTAAGGGTGCTTATGAAATTGCTTCTTTGATTGAAAAGTATGATGCTACTCTTTACGAATCTGAAATTTTTTCCATACTTAAATATTGCTATGAAAACTATGCTTCTAATGATTATATTAATGAGTTTATTGAGAAAGTCTCCGCTGTCCAAGAAGAGAGTGATATTTTGCAGGAGTCTATGGAAGAAGATATTGATGAAACTGTGAGCTCATTGGATGAAAAAGATGAGGAGGAGAGTGAAGAACAAAAGGAGGAAGAGCAGATTGATCACCCGTACCCACCTTCTAGTGAGAGTAACTCTTCAACTCATACATTTTTTAATGTCCCTTTGTTCTTACTGAAGGATGAATGCTATGATGATTGCTATGATCCCATTGATTCGTTTGAAATATCCCTTTTCGATGAACTTGATGCTTGCTATGCTTGTGGCCATGATGCCAATATGAATTATGCTTATGGAGATGAACTTGCTATAGTTCCTTATGTTAAGAATGAAATTATTGCTATTGCACCCACACATGATAGTCCAATTATCCTTTTGAATTCTCCAAACTACACTATATCGGAGAAGTTTGCACCTATTAAGGATTACATTGATGGGTTGCCTTTTACCGTTGCACATGATAATTTTGATGAATATAATATGCATGTGCTTGCTACTCCTACTTGCATTTATTATGAGAGAGGAACTATATCTCCACCTCTCCATGTTTCCAACACGAAAAAATTGCAAGAAACTGCTTATGCTATGTATTGGCCTTCACTTGATGTGCATGAATTGTTCTTTTATGACATGCCATTGCATAGGAAGAGGGTTAGACTTCATCATTGCATGATATATGTTGCTTTGTGCTCATTACTAAATGCCAAATCATTGTTAATTAAAATTGTCTTTGATATACCTTGGGATCCGGGTGGATTCATTACTTTAGCACTTTATGCCTAGCTTAATGGCTTTAAAGAAAGCGCTGCCAGGGAGACTACCCGGAAGTTTTGGAGAGTCATTTATTTCTGTTGAGTGCTTTTATAAAGTTTAAAAACAAAAAAACATAGAGGGGAACCTAAAAACTTTTTCAAAAAGAGAAGCGATTGAAAGGTGATGCATTGGAGAAGCGAGGGTCAACCTTGAACTCTTGTGTTCATGCTCATGGAAACAATGTAAATTTTTTTCTCACAAAAATAATCATCCCCTTGTACAAATCCATTGTATTATCTCTACTCCTAATGTCTGAGTTGGTGAATAGTATCCACGGTTTATTTTCGCTAGTTTTTTTCGTCCCCCTTCCACCATCTCTCCCATTTTAATTTTTTTCTCCTTCGCAACTAAAACCGAACCGCGTCCGATTCTCTTTCCATTTATTCGTGCTTGCTTTGGCAGGTGTCGATTGAATTCAGTCATGTAAATATTTGGTAACTAAGAATTTAGAAATAATACCATATACATGGGATCAACTTCCAAACAAATCACCCATCTCTCCGATTTATTTTTCCCACCAATCCCCTTCCATACTTAGCTCCTTCGAACCCGCACTAGACGTGATTATCTTCTCGACTCCTAATGTAGGAGTCCGTACGTCTTTTCGTTCGTTTGCTCCATCTAATATTCTCTACTCCTAATGGAGGAGTCCGTACATCGTTTCGTTCATTTGCTCCATCTAACGAAGCCTCACCCTCACTGATATTTTCCGCCGCTAATTCCGTCGTATCCCATCCAACTCAAATATTGCGATTTGTTTCCATATGTAGCGATCCTAACTTTCCTAAAGCTCACCCCTTTCTGTTTCCTTTTTTTGAAACTCTAGCCACGATGCTCCATCTCAATCACTCTCGCATCAGCGGAGATTCCCTCGTATCCCATCTGGCTCAACAATTACAATTTGTTTCCGGGTGTAGCGATCCCAATTTTTCTAAAGCCCACCCCTTCACGTTTCTTTTTTTTCTGAAACTCTAGCCATGATGATGCTCCATCTCTATCTCCCTCGCATAGGAGTAGACTGGTTGGATGCCCGTCGATGGCCGAGGATGGCAGCTATGGTGGCGAGGAGGTGGCAGCGATGTGACAAGGCAGAGTGGCCGTGTAGCATGCGGTGAGGGCAAGTCGTCAAGGGCAGGCTCGTCGGCATCCACCTCGACTTTGGCGGCGACGAGAGAGGCTCACTACTTAAATTTCATGGTGCTGGTTGCCATCTCAATCTATTTACCTGGTGATGCTAGGGTTCAGATCTTAGGGGGAATTCGTTAACCATAACAAGTCAACTGAAGCCTGTTATTTCTAGGACCTTTTAGATTGCTCAATGAGTTGGAATCAGGGGTACTTAGTGAATATTTTCTTTTAATCCGAATTACTCAAATACACACGTGAGTTAATTCGGCCATTAAGCGAGGGTTTCGTAAGGACTGGTACGAATTCAGGGATTGTATAGTTTGTGTCGTGAAGCTGGTTTATGTTGTAGAGCACTGCAGTCTGCCGTTTTCTGCAATTCATTTGATAGAGGAGTTTATAAATCTTACTCACTTATTGAATGTTCAATTCTGAAATCTAGACAACCAGCTGTACTGTGTAGTTCTGCAAGAACTATAGGTGCTAACTATGGACATGGTGTGAAGTTTTGGAACTCGGTTTTATTGTGATAACTTCATGTGAGGGTTATCAATTGCTTGCACGAAATAGTTTCGTAATTGTACAGTTACAAGCTTAGGCTCCTACTATACTATTCATATGGCGCTATGTGTTTTGCTTTTTATGCAACACGGTTATACATTTCCTACCTCTATGTCTTATGCTAGAGATGTCTTAGTTGCAAATGTAAACAATGATATTACTAATTTATATTTATATAAATGTAATTCTTTTATTATAATACCCTGAAGCAGATCACATCAAAAAAATTATCCTAGCTAGATTTGGTGACAAATGATTAGTCAAACAGATTTGGTGTTCATCCAGACCGCATATATCTGACCTCTACTCCTAATGGAGCACTTGGTAGCCTGGTGTCTGGTTTTTCTTCATCCCACCTTCTACTGGTTTTCTAATCCACTGGTTTATTTTTATCTCCCCTTTTTTATTTCAAAAAACGAACACTTTCCTAATGTACAAAAGAGCATGGATCTAACGTTCCTAACTCATCAAAATCAACTGATCTCTCTCATTAATGCAATTTGTTTTGGGAAACAAATAACACATTTCCAGGAAACAAACATGGTTTTAAGGAAATTAGCAAGTAAAACATGACAAACAAATCTTATTGTGAGAGTATTATCTCTACTCCTAAAGTTGGTTTCATTCATTTCCCCATCGATCGATCCCCTCCCCATCAATGGAGAGACATCCGCATCGATATTTTTCCAAATAAAGCACCTGCCTCCACCTCTCTCTCGCATGGAAGAAAATCAAGAAAGAAACACATGGACATACCCCTCTCTTCCGTAGATATTGGGGGAAGATCCTGTAAATTAGGAAAGAACCATCCTGAGTGGCTCTGCCTTTTCTCGATTCGTTCAAACTAGGAAAAAATTAGTCGCCGGTGAAAACAAAAGACCAACTCACGAATGCCCCCATCCCTCCTCCTCCCGATCCAATCCCCCAGACGTTGCGCCTCCCCTACTGCCTGTCGCGCTGCTACATCGACCCCAGCTATGACGCCCGAAGACGGTGAGGCCTTCCTCAATCCCTCCAAGCTCTGTGTCCTCCGTATTGTGCTGCTGCACCCCCACTCTCGTCGCTGGCGGTCACCAGAGACGTGCCGGATAACATGTTCATGGTCATTGGTTTTCCAAGGTTGCGACACTGTAGTGGCATGAGTGCGAGGTGGTGCGCATATGTTGTTTGTCAATGGGTACTGCCGGATGTACTGGGAGTCTGGGACCATAACAATGATTTAATCTCCTTTTCTCTATTTGAGAAATAATTGTAATCTTAGGTATCTTGATATAATGGTTTCTGAAGGCATACAAATCACACAACTTCCCTTGGACGCTGATCTATCAGCACATATTCATCACCAGATCACAATGTAGAACACTGTAATCCTAGGTGTTGGTTTATTTCTAATACTCATATCTCAGAGTATGAGTTATTTTCCAAATGAATTATTTCTGTGGAACATAAATATTTTTTATTATTCTGTAAGAAAGTATAAGACAATCCTTCCAAGCATTAATTGTTCTAATGATAGTAGAGGGTCTCCATGCACAGGGTAACGATTAAAGCTTTGGGGGGAGATCCCGTAAATCAGGAAAGAACCATCCCGAGTGGCTCTACCTTTTCTTGATTCGTTCAAACTAGGAAAAAAATAGTCACCGATAAAAACAAAAGACCAACTCACGAACGTCCTCATCCCTCCTTCTCCCGATACAATCCCCCAGACAATGCGCCTCCCCTATCGCCTGCCGTGCTGTTGCATTGACCCTAGCCGCGACACCCCACTTTTCCACCAACGCTGAGGCCTTCCTCAATCCCTCCAAGCTCTGTGTCCTATGCATTGTGCTTCCGCACCCCCACTCTCGTTGCCGGCGGTCACCAGAGCCATGCTGGATAATATGGATCTCATGTTCATGATCGTTGGTTTGCCAAGGTTGCGACACAGTAGTGGCATGAGGGCTTGTTGTGCTGGAGGTGGTGTCGCATATGTTGTTTGTCAATGGGTACTGCCGGATGTACTGGGAGTCTGGGACCATAACAATGGTTTAATTTCCTTTTCTCTGTTTGAGAAATAATTGTAATCCTAGGTATCCTGATATAATGGTTTCTGAAGGCATACTAATCACACAACTTCCCTTGGACGTTGATCTATCAACACATATTCATCACTAGATCACAATCTACAACACTGTAATCCTAGGTGCTGGTTTATTTCTAATACTCATATCTCAGAGTATGAGTTATTTTCCAAATGAATTATTTCTGTGCAACATAAATATTTTTTATTATTCTGTAGGAAAGTATAGGACAATCCTTCCAAGCATTAATTGTTCTAATGATAGTAGAGGGCCTCCATGCACAGGGTAACGATTAAAGCTTTGGCCTTACACGGTAATTTTGGGAACTATGCTAAGTTGCTAACTTATACTTTTCCATTATAGTTTGTTTTGTAGGCCTCATTTTTTACCATATTGGCATAGGTTAATTCACAATTACATTGTGGTCATATTATTTGAAATCCTTTTTGTTCGATAGAATTGTTTCAACCTTGCGACCATTCAAAGAAAATTATACTGGTAATCTCAGTAAATCTTGTGCAAATTCTGCTTATTCAATTCCAATGAACTGGCTTGATTGACTATAGTACTATAAACTTTCATTGTAAAGGTAGTTGAGGGTATCTCTTCGGACTACTAGGGAAGGTTTACTTGTAGCCTGAGAAGAAGACTGATAAAGATATTTTTTATTGGCATCAGGCTATGTTTTGGAAAGATGGTGATTTACTGGATGTTTACATGTAGTTTACCATGAATCTACACATCATCTAATTTTGACTCAATCTTGGTAGAAATAAAAAGTATCCAACCAAAGGGAACATCATATATTTTTTATTTTTGCGAGAGAACATCATATATTGTTACTTGCAAATGTACACATAAGGCCGATACCGAAGTCTAAACACCAACCTAAGGTTCTTATTTCTCCTTAGCTTATTTTAAGAGGAATCAGGCATGTTTGTTTCAGTCTTTCTTCATTGGTACACCGGCGTTGTTTTCTTGGTATGACTAATAAGAAAATTTTCTCACTTTCATGAAAAAGTTAATACAGCAAGATTGGTCTGGAATCTAATATATATTTGTATCTTGAACTTCCTCAATGTGTACCTGGATTCTCTTTGTGCACCTAATTTCTAGGCAGGTGTTAATTTTGCTTAAGATGGTTGTTTTATTATTCTAGCAGCACACTTCATTTGGTCTTCAGATTAAGCAATTCTCTGCATTCAAGGGCGTCGTTAATTATGATGCTGGCATCGGTGTCCTTGAGGAGGGAAAGAGGGGCGCTGGTGGCAGAGGCCATGCAAAAGTACGCGGCACCCTGCTCGCCGTGGTACCATGGCGTCATGAGGTGGGCAAGCTAGGAAAGTCGTTGTTACTATTCAAAGCTAGGGCTGGTTTTCCTTATGTCTTGTTGACTCGATACTTGTGTTCATAGATAGGTCTAGTTTTCCTTGCCGCTCCCTAATGCTCAAGTGGAATGGCAAGTAGGAAGCGCACCTCTGGGACAACACAAAGACAGGTCGACAGGCCCAAGCGCAATGGCAAACAAGCATGGTGTGTGATTTTACTATTAACGCTCTATCCTGTTAAGCGTTTCTCTTTTTTTGTAGGGTTTGTGCATTTAAATTTTACAACATTTTTATATAAAATGAAACATTTAATTTTGCACAGAGGGCACATGACCTTGCAGCCCTTAAATATTTGGACGTTCAACAACACACCAAACTAAGAAGTGTTTGTTGATTTGTGGAGATTTCTACTTTTTTAGGTGTTCCTACTTATACAAAGAAAGAGAGAGATTGAGAGACATGCAGATTGTTTACTATATGACCCCAACAGGAGACCATGTATTTGACTGTAGACTGTAGCAACTTTAACGGGCTATCAATATATTTGTGGAAAGCAACAATTCAATGAACTTATTATTTAGTGCTTGATTATTTTTCTAACCATACAAGGAGCTGTATGTTCTTTCATTAAGGAAGATACGAAGCCAAAGAAAGACATAAACCATACAAGAGACACATGACAAGAGCACCACACAGCGTATGACAGCGAGAACAATCTGTTGCAAGAGCCAAAAAACACAGTCCCAGGAAACAACTATCATTAGAACGAAAAAAAAGATTAAAGCACGACACCGTGGAGAAGAGACAACCACCAGCCTTGATACAACAACACTTGCATGGGCCTGGGCACAATGTCACCGAACACTGAGGCCACCAGCCCAACACCACCGGACCGGCCGTGACCCAAGCCAAAGGGGAAGGGCCATATGGGGAACATGCCACCGACCCAACACCACCGGGCCGGCCGTCACCCTGGCCAAAGAGGAGGGGCCATATGGGGAACTCGCATCAACCACCAGGGATGTAACCCATCACGGCCGACGACCAGACAATCAGCCAGAACGTGACCAACTACCAATGCGGCAATGCCTCTCACCGGTCGGAGACGAGTGAACGGGAGTTGATGTGTAAGATCCAACAGAACACCACCAGATTTGGTAAGGAACATAAAATACCAAGATAATGAGGAGCGGTATTTTAATGGTTGGAGAGGCGGGGATCACTAATATACTAATGTTTGTATTCTTGTTGCGTTGGTGTTGAAGAACGAGAGATTTATCAACGACAAATAGTGTACCTATCTATCTTACTTTTCTTATCGACAACACAATGAAATGTTTGCATAATTTGAAGTTTTAACCCATGGCAACGCATGAGCATAAGCTAACAAACTAATGCCTACTTGAAAAACAATAATGTAAGCATTTAATCTATTGCAAGAAATTTGTGTGAACCTGTCTGCTGGAGTGGAGGCCCAGCCAGACTCTCTTAGTGTTGGTGCCTACTGCTCGGAGCGGCGAGCGGCAGTTAGTGGATGGCGGAAGAGCCCTGTCGCCGTGCAGCTTGGACGGGGAACGCGACACCCTCGGCACCAGAAATCGGCCTAGGATGGCAGATCGATGGTGCGGCTCGCCTGAGGTACAAATCGTCCTGGAAGTCGTCGTTGGCACCGGAAATCTGCCTGGGATGGCCAGATCGATGGCACAGCTTGACGGCGGTCAGATCCGGCTGCTCACCCGGACATGTGGCGGGGAGTGGAGAAGGAGGGCGAGATCTCAATGGAGGGGTTGGGAGGCGCCGGTGAGCATGGATGGGAGGGGATGGTGAGAATGGAGGGGAGGAGGCAAGGACATGCCAGGGGGGAGATGTGGCGACCAGGACATCGTGGCGGAGAGGGATGGCGGGGGCGACATCGTGGCGGAGAGAAGGAGTGGGAGGGTGAGAGAGGGAGGGGTGCGTGCTGTGAGAGAGTGGCTGGGGTGATAAGCTAAGAAACTAGGTATGTGAAAAATAATTTATTTTTTCTCATGTTTATTAATATAAAATATCATTTATATATGTTTATATATTTGTATGTAATTTCGGATACCCATTTTTTTGCAAATAAAATCAGTTGTGTTAGTTTCAAATTTGTTTTTATATACTATACAATATATACTTATATAATGTAGTATAAATTTTATTCCACTTTTGTTCGTCGGAGATAAGAAGTGATGGATTTGGATGATGTTTTAAAAATATCAACTGACATTAGTGTGTAAAATTTAACATGCGTTATGGCAAAATATTTCAGATGCCCGTGGCAACGCACGGGCATTCTACTAGTAAAAATAATGTGCCAAGATTTGCCTTTAGGATGATTAGATTGCTTGTTGGTATGAGTGGTGCAAAAACAGAAACTTTGGCTGTAGTGCGTGATTTTACATTTCTTACTGGAACGTCAAAAGTTTCTAAAACTTTTTGGACAGTATTTCTATACAAATGTTTTTATTTTTTCCTAAGTTTTAAGAATTTTTGGAATTACATAAGTATGGTGAATGTTCAGATTACTACAGACTGTCCTGTTTAAGACAAAATCTGTTTTTGATGCATTGTTTTGCTTGTTTTGATGAAACTATCGATTTCAGTCAGTGTTATGAGCCATGGAAAATTTATATTACAGTAGCTACAATGCAAAAACAAAATCTGAATGAGTTTGCAACAGTACTTAAAGTAGTGATTTGCAACAGATCTCACGAGGTTTCTGTTGAGTTTTGTGTGGATGAAGTGATCAAAGATCGAGGAGGTCTCGATATGAGGAGAAGGAGGAGAGGCAAGAGATCAAACTTGGGGATGCCCAAGGACAAGTAAATATCCAAGGATAATCAAGTGTCTAAGCTTGGGGATGCCCCGGAAGGCATCCCATCTTTCTTCAACAAGTATCAGTATGTTTTCGTCTTCGTTTCGTTCATGTGATATGCGTAAATCTTGGAGCGTCTTTTGTGTTTAGTTTTCATTTTTCTTTTATGCACCATGCTGGTATGAGATAGCCCATGGTTGATTTATAAAATGCTCATTGCACTTCACTTATATCTTTTGAGTATGGCTTTATGGAATGCTTCATGTGCTTCACTGATATCATTTGAAGTTTGGATCGCCTGTTTCTCTTCACATGGAAAACCGTTATTTGTAGAAAGCTCTCTTGCTTAACTTATATTTATTAGAGAGGGGTCTTTTGTAGAAAGAATTAGACTCTCATGCTTCACTTATATCTATTTAGAGATTCAACAGAAATTGGCCATCTGCATGGTTAGTCACGAAATCCTACATAAAACTTATGGATCACTGAATATGATATATTTGATTCCTTGCAATAGTTTTGCGATATAGACATGGAATATGTGGGAGGTACTAGTAAACGGTTGTGGTTAAGAAGAATATTTGTGTTAAGGTTTGTGATTCCCGAAGCATGCACGTATAGTCTCTCGTTATGCTATTGTAACAGCCTGGTTTTTGGCCCTTTTCTTTTTCTTTTAGTTTAATTGGTTTTTGCTCTGTTTTTCGTTTTGGAGTGGTTCTGTGGCCTTGCCACCTGGGAAATCATCTTCAGTTCCTCTCCCAAGTGGCTCATCATTCTCAAAACCTTGCCAAGATCATGTCACTTCACTGCTTGACCAAACCCTAAAGTCTTTTTCTAGGGAATATTCCTTTTTTCTATTAAAGGAATAACCCTATCTGCCCTAGGTTGTGAAGCAACCTATATTTCTGTCCATCCAAAAATTCCCAAATAATTCTCATAATTCCTTTGGGTCATATGTTGCTCAAATATGCCAAAACTTTCCTGTCCTAGCCCAAGAATAATTCCCCAATAATTATTCTTCCTTTCTGTCCAGAGTGGCGCTTTGTGAAGGAAGTGTCATTTATCTTATCTTGTTTGCTCCCAAGCTTGTTGGGCATTCTTTTATGTCCAAATAATTGCCACATGCCAAAATTCAACTTTATTTGCCTAGCCAATCTTCCTCAGTGATTTTCAAAGTTTTTGTCAAACAGAAGCCACTGTGAAGGAAGTACTAGCTAGGTGAATCCAAATGAGTTGAAATTTGGCATGCCTCTTCATGTGCTCATATAATTACCCTCCTCCAAATTTCAGCTCCATCCAATCAACTATGTGAGCACAGGACCAAATCTTTGATTCTAGCAATATTTTCACGTTGTGAAGCAAGTGCATTTTATATTGCTTCAAAAATCCTGATAAATTACAAGATTGTGCTTCTACCCTTATAACTTCTCTCCACCAAATTTGGCATCATTTCACCTAGCCAATATTTCTCCAAAATTCTTGCAAGATTCTGGTCAGTGAAGATAGCTGTGAAGGAAGTACCATTTTGGTGAATCCAATTGGTATGAAATTTTTACAGCTTCTTACTGTGACCAAATCACTAAGCCTTGCCAAATTTCAGATCAATTTGATACCCCATGTTAGTGCACCATCATGATCTTGATTCTGCACTAAATATGCAGTTGTGAAGCAACTATGATTTATCTTGGTCGAAATCTTCTCAAAGTTACCAGGATGAAAGTCCTTCTTACCCTAAACCTCGCAGACAACTCCATTGCTCCCAATCTCCTTCCTGTTGATCAGTAGTTCACGACCAAGTTTACTGCAGTAAACTTCTGAGGTTACTTACCTTTTAACCAGGGCAGTTTTCATCGATCTACCACCACAATTGTAACCTCCCCTGGAAGTACTTACCCGTAGACAACAATTTCCAGCCCATCTCCCCCGCTACATGCCAGTGCACGCGGTGACCGCGTTAATGGCATCACAGTGCACACGCTCTGTGTGCAGTGGCCGCGTCCAGTGGCCGTTTGTGCTGCGGCACCTCCTCATCTCGTCGCCTTCACGTGCGTGACCGTGTCCATTGTCTTCCTCTTGTCGTCGCCGTTCCCCTGGACCCCTCCCCCCTCCGTCCGTTTCCTCACCGACGCTCACCGCCGAACGCCCACGGGGGCACAGTGCTCCGTTTGGCTTCGAGCTCACCTCGGCCTCTTCCTCTGCTCTCCGGCGTCGTCTACCCCTCCGTGACCTCTGAATAAATGGCTCGTCGTGTTCCCGCGCCCTCCCGTGCTCGATGAGCTCGTCAGAGCCTCGGCCGGACGCGCCCGGCGGCACCCGAGCCCGTGCCTCTCGCCCCTGCCTATATAAGGCCAACCCATCCCCGTTTCTCCTCACCACTGGCCTCCCCCGCATCCTAGAAGCCTCCCCGACCACTCCCCGGAGCTCAAGCGCCTCCCTTTCCTCCCCCATGGCCACCGCGCCCGCCTCGGCCTCGGCCTAAATTAGCTCAACGCCAAGGTCCTCCCTCCCTCTCTCCACCACCATAGATCTCCTGTACCGCCCCTGATACTTCCCAGCACCGCGCCTCCATCTTTCTGTGGCCGGAGCATCGTGTCCTAACTCCGGCCGAAGCCACTTTCCGCCGCAACCATGGCCCTGCCCTCCCTAGCACTCTCCGGCAGAAGGGGATGGTCCAGGCAGGAGCTCCTCGTCCTCGCGGTCGCTCCGGTGGTCCGAGCTCCACCAGAGGTGGCCGTAGTCGACCGGGCGAGCACCGACGCCGGTGACCCCTCCCTCTGTTTTGCGCCCGTGTCGGGGAAGAAGAAGGAGGAGCGGGAGAGAGAGAGATGTCAGTCGCGGGCCCCACCTGGCAGCGAGTCAGCGCTCGGCCCCGCCTCTGCTGACTAGGATAAGTGGAAGCGTATTCCCCGCGAATACGTCTTCCCTTCCCGAAAGTGAACTTGGCTCTGCTTCAACCCAGTTTACGTTTTCTTAGTTGGAAAGCGTATTCTGGCAAAAGGCGCGTTCTGTTTTTCCAGCCAAGGGCCTGTTTGTGATGATTTTATTGCAGAAAGGTCCCTGGCAGAAAAACAACTATATCTTTTTACTCCCAACTCCGATTGAGGTGATTCCAAAGCCCACATCTTCGTCTCGTCGAGGCCGTTCTGTTGGTTTCATTTTCACTATGGGTTGACACTGTGAAAATGACCTTTTTGCCCTTGCCCCTAAATCAGCCCCCTCCGAGAGAGAACGTTTTCCGGTGAATCTTTCCGCGATCGTTTCACACTTCTTCCCGGAGTATTCTCCATCCCCAGGCAAGCCACAACCACCATTAGCATGATAGCCATGTAGTAGCATTGGTTTTCAACTTGAATCTTTAATAACTGTATGTTTGTTTGCTAATGATATCGTTATTTCGGTTATGTTTATGGATCGGTGGTTACCGTCTTGCTATGTTTTCTTACACCCTGTTATCATGTTCTACCTGCTAGTATTAATTTCATATTGGTCATGCTTGATAATAGTACATGTTGGGTTGGTCATGTTCTTCAGTGCATGACCAACGTCGGTTACCGAGTACCATTGATATGCATTGTTCCTTTGCTATTAATTGGTTAAGTGTTTACTCGGTAATGTGATTGGTGTGTTCTTGCATGGTACTTATTGTTGATGATAATGGTCATGTTATGCTATGAGTAGTGTTGTACTTGTAATATTCATGCTCATCATTATGCCATGCTCAGTTGGATATGATTCATTGTTGATATGGTGGATAGTTATGTTGCACCCCCATGCTTATGTTGATAGCATGCTCATGCCTTGTAATTGCATCATGTTATTTTTATCATGGCTCAACATATTGCATTCAAGTTTAACCGGATTAAATTAAACTTGAACAACTGTTGGCTGAGTCATGGTGCCACCATATCGAGCTGACCAGTGCAACCACGCTTACCTTTATGGGAAGGTCCTAACTGGGTCTATTGTCATGCCTCTCGCCGGTGCCTCCAACGAGGGAAGGTTATGGGCACGCGCTACCCTGATCAGGTAGGCGGACATAAGCCTTGTGTGCCCGTTGTTGTTGTTATGGATCCTTGTCCCCGTTTGGGACCGTTTTTGCCACGATGGTGGCCGTTTTTCCACGACGGTGGCCGTTGGTGTCTTTGGTAGACACGGGGCCACCCAGGACTAGCCCAGTAGGGAGTGAGTCGGAGTGGCCGGGAGAGTGTCATGGCAGTAGATCGGTTTTGTCGGAACGTCGTTGGTCCACCTGAATGGGAGTGTGAGGCCATGGGTTCCGTGGTGTGGGTACAGTGTACTAACCTCTGTAGAGTGTATATTAAATCTATCAATAGCCACGCCCGCGGATATGGGCCCAGTTCATAGTTGGTCACATTGTGAGTCAACAGTAATAATAATAATAATGTGCTTAATAACAACCCCGGTTCGTTGATGAGATAAGTTGGGTATGTGATCCGTGAATGATCATCGTTTGGTTACGAGGTAACCCGTTGAGCCCAGAGTGGTTCCGCTTGTGATCCGTGAATGATCACCGTTTGGTTACGAGGTAACCCGTTGAGCCCAGAGTGGTTCCGTTTGTGATCCGTGAATGATCCCCGTGGTATCGAGGATACCGAGTTGTTGGATATTCGTGATGTTGTGCGAGAATCGTGGGTAAAGATCAAGCTCCTTGTGGTCATTTAATGATTACTATGGTATTGTTTATACCAAGCTTGATTTGATCCTGAGATGATCGTGTGATGTCCGAGGTTGGTAAGTGATGCATGTGATGGTTACGAGGTAACCCGAGCAGAATAAGTGGTGCATATAGTGTCATCGTGTTGCATGCTAGTATCGTCAGATTTATATGCTCATGCCATGCTCATATTGTTCTAGCTGTATCATGTTCAAGTTGTTCATGCCATGTTATACTGATGATCTCATGATAATTATTGCTTAACCTATAATTGCCATGATGTTGTTTGTCTTGAATGCTTCTGGTTATTGTGAGCTTGCAAGTACATTCAATGTACTGACCTGGCGTGTCATGCCAGTTTGCAGGTCATGCCGTGACTGCTTGATTGCTTGTCGTGGTTTCCGTTTGTGTGAGCTAGGATAAGCGTTCCAGCCAGAGTCCCTGTGGAGTGGAGTTCACCACCGTCGTCGTTGCTCTGCTGCTAGAGTTATTCCACTGCATCGTGTTGTTTTGCTGCTTGCATAGAGAAACTGAGGATGGCGTAGTGTCGCCGTGTCGATGTTATTCCTTGTAATATCGGAGACCTTGTATTCATATTCGTGTAATAATAGAAAGCTGGTTTGTTCTATGCTAAGCAATGCCGTATTCCAGAAGACTTCTCCTAGATCTCTGGGCTGGAATACGGGGCGTTCTGGTTTCTCTGAGCCGGGTGCCACAGCTATGAAGGTGGAGCATGATTTATTTTTGATTGTCTTCCTTATGAGTGGTGGTCGGGGACGAGCGATGGTTGATATGTCTCCAACGTATCTATAATTTTTGATTGTTCCATGCTATTATATTATCTATTTTGGATGTTTTATATGCATTAATATGCTATTTTATATGATCTTTGGGACTAACCTATAAACCTAGAGCCCAGTGCCAGTTCCTGTTTCTTCCTTGTTTTAGAGTTTCACAAAAAAGGAATACCAAACGGAGTCCAAACGGAATGAAACTTTCACGATGAATTTTCTTGGACCAGAAGACATCTAGAGGGCTTGGAGTGCACTTCAGGAAAGCCACGAGGCGGACACAAGGTCGGAGGGCATGCCCCCATCCTTGTTGGACCCTCGTGACTCCACCGACCTATTTCTTCTGCCTATATATTCTCAAATATCCCTAAACCTACCAGGGGAGCCACGAAACCACTTTTCCACCGCCGCAACCTTCTGTACCCGTGAGATCCCATCTAGGGGCCTTTTCTGGCATCTTGCCGGAGGGGGATTCGATTACGGAGGGCTTCTACATCAACACCATTGCCTCTCCAATGAAGCGTGAGTACTTTACAACAGACCTACGGGTCCATAGCTAGTAGCTAGATGGCTTCTTCTCTCTCTTTGGTTCTCAATACCATGTTCTCCTCGATGTTCTTGGAGATCTATTCGATGTAATACTCTTTTGCGATGTGTTTGCCGAGATCCGATGAATTGTGGATTTATGATCAGCTTATCTATGAATATTATTTGAATCTCCTCTGAATTCTTATATACGCTATTTGATATCTTTGCAAGTCTCTTCGAACTATCGATTTGGTTTGGCCAACTAGATTGGTTTTTCTTGCAATGGGAGAAGTGCTTAGCTTTGGGTTCAATCTTGCAGTACTCGATCCTAGTGATAGAAGGGGAACCAACACGTATTTATTGTTACCATCAAGGATAACAAGATGGGGTTTTCATCATATTGCTTGAGTTTATCCTGCTACATCATGTCATCTTACTTAATGCGTTACTCTGTTCTTATGAACTTAATACTCTAGATGCAGGCAGGAGTCGGTCGATGTGTGGAGTAATAGTAGTAGATGCAGGCAGGAGTCGGTCTACTTGATACGGACGTGATGCCTATATACATGATCATTACCTTTATCGTCATAATTATGAGCTTTTCTATCAATTTCTCGGTAGTAATTTGTTCACCCACCATAATATTTTCTATCTTGAGAGAAGCCTCTAGTGAAACCTATGGCCCCCAGGTCTATTTTCCATCATATAAGTTTCCAATCTACAATTTTAGTTTCCTATTTACTTTCTTTGCAATCTTTTACTTTCCGTTCCATAAACCAAAAATACCAAAAATATTACTTTACCATTTATCCATCTATATCAGATCTCACTTTGCAAATAACCGTGAAGGGATTGACTACCCCTTTGTCGTGTTGGGTGCAAGGTGGTGTTTGTTTGTGCAGGTATTCGGTGGCTTGTGCGTTGTCTCCTACTGGATTGATACCTGGGTTCTCAAAAGCTGAGGGAAATACTTACTCTACTTTGCTGCATCACCCTTTCCTCTTCAAGGGAAAAACCAACGCAAGCTCATGAGGTAGCAGGAAGAATTTCTAGCGCCGTTGCTGGGGAGATCTACGCCAAGCTGAGACATACCAAGTACCCATCATAAACTCTCATCCCTCGCATTACATTATTCGCCATTTGCCTCTCATTTTCCTCTCCCCCACTTCTAGAACGATTTTCGAAAAGATTCGCCTTTTCTTCGCCCCTCTTCCGTTCGTCTCCTCCGCTTGCTTTTTGTGTGCTCGTGTGTTGGATTGCTTTGTTTGTCACGATGGCTCAAGATAATACCAAATTGTGTGACTTTTCCAATACCAACAACAATGTTTTTATTAGTACTCTGATTGCTCTAGCTACTAATGCGGAATCTTGTGAAATTAATACCGATTTGCTGAATTTTGTTATGAAAGATCAATTTTCCGGCCTTCCCATTGAAGATGCTGCATCCCATCTTAATAATTTTGTTGATTTGTGCGATATGCAAAAGAAAAAATGATGTGGATAATGATATTGTTAAATTGAAGCTATTTCCGTTCTCAATTCAAGATCGTGCTAAAACTTGGTTTTCATCTTTGCCTAAAAATAGTATGGATTCCTGGAATAAGTGTAAAGATGCTTTTATTTCCAAGTGTTTTCCTCCCGCTAAGATCATCTCCCTTAGGAATGATATTATGAATTTTAAGCAACTTAATCATGAACATGTTGCACAATCTTGGCAGAGGATGAAATTAATTAGAAATTGCCCCACTCATGGTTTAAATTTATGGATGATCATACAATTTTTTATGCCGGATTGAATTTTAGCTTCTAGAAATCTTTTACATTCGGCCACGGGAGGTGATTTTATGGAAATTACTTTAGGAGAAGCTACTAAACTCCTAGATAATATTATGGTTAATTATTCTCAATGGCATACTGAAAGATCTTCCTCCAGTAGAAAAGTGCATGCGGTTGAAGAGATTAATGTTTTGAGTGGAAAGATGGATGAGCTTATGAAATTATTTGCTAGCAAGAGTGCTTCTATTGATCCTAATGATATGCCTTTGTCTACTTTGATTGAAAACCATAATGAATCTATGGATGTGAATTTTTTGGTGGGAACAATTTTGGTAATAACGCGTATAGAGGTAATTTTAATCCTAGGCCGTTTCCTAGTAATTCCTCTAATAATTATGGTAAATCCTACAAAAATTCTTATGGAAATTATAATAAGATGCCCTCTGGTTTTGAGAATAGTGTTAAAGAATTTATAAGTTCGCAAAAGAATTTTAGTGCTTTGATTGAAGAAAAATTGCTTAAGATTGATGATTTGGCTAGGAACGTGGATATAATTTCTCTTGATGTTGATTCTTTGAAACTTAGATCTATTCCACCTAAGCATGATATCAGTGAGTCTCTCAAAGCCATGAGAATATCCATTGATGAGTGCAAAGAAAGAACCGCTAAGATGCGTGCTAAAAAATATTGATTTGTAAAAGCGTGCTCTTCTAGTTTCCGTGAAAATAATGATGAAGATCTTAAAACGATTCATGTGACTCCTATTGAGTCTTTGTTTTCCAATGTGAATCTTGATAAATATGGGACCGAATATGAGTCAACTTTAGTTAGAAGGCGTCCCAATGATTCGGAGTTTTTAGATCTTGATGCAAAAATTGATAAAAGTGAGATTGGAGAGGTCAAAACTTTAGCTAGCAATGAACCCACTCTTTTGGAGTTCAAGGAATTTAATTATGATAATTGTTCTTTAATAGATTGTATTTCCTTGTTGCAATCCATGTTGAATTCTCCTCATGCTTATAGTCAAAACAAAGCTTTTACTAAACATATCGTTGATGCTACGATGAAATCTTTCGAAGAAAAGCTTGCATCGGAAGTTTCTATCCCTAGAAAACTTTATGATGAGTTGGAAACTACTATTAAGATTAAGATTAAATATTATGAATGCCATGCTTTGTGTGATTTGGGTGCTAGTGTTTTCACGATTCCAAAAACTTTATGTGATGTGTTAGGTTTCCGTGAACTTGATGATTGTTCCTTAAATTTGCATCTTGCGGATTCCACTATTAAGAAACCTATGGGAAGGATTAATGATGTTCTTGTTGTTGCAAATAGGAATTATGTGCCCATACAATTCATTATTCTTGATATAGATTGCAATCCTACATGTCCTATTATTCTGGGCAGACCTTTCCTCAGAACGATTGGTGCAATTATTGATATGAAAGAAGGAAACATTAGATTTTAATATCCGTTAAGGAAAGGCATGGAACACTTCCCTAGAAAGAAAATTAAATTGCCTTATTAATTTATTATGAGAGCCACTTATGGATTGCATGCCAAAGATGATAATACCTAGATCTATTCGTGTTTTATGCCCAGCTAAGGGCGTTAAACAATATCGCTTGTTGGGAGGCAACCCAATTTTTTTTGTTTTTGCTTTTTAGGTCCTGTTTTGCATTAAGTTTTCCATCTAGCCTATGGTTAGATTTGGTTTTGTGTTTTAATTAGTGTTTTTGCCAAGTAAGACCTTTGGGATAGCTTACGGTAATAGTTGATTTGATCTCGCTGAAAAACAGAAACTTTTGCGCTCAGGAAAACAATTTTCATTTTTACAAGGAGCGTGATAAAATACTGATTCTTTTTGCAGAGGATTAATAAACAAATTGCTTAGGAAGTCCTATTTTTTCAGGATGTTTGGATTTACAGAAGTATTCGAAATATTCAGATTGCTACAGACTGTTCTGTTTTTGACAGATTCCGTTTTTCGCGTGTTGTTTGCTTTTTTTGATGCATCTATGGCTAGTATCGGGGGGTATGAACCAAGGAAATGTTGGAATACAGTAGATATTACACCAATATAAATAAAGAATGAGTTCACAATAGTACCAAAAGTGGTGATTTATTTTCTTATACTAACAGAGCTTACGAGATTTCTGTTGAGTTTGGTTTTTTGAAGTTTTCAAGTTTTGAGTAAGGATTTGATGGACTATGGAATAAGGAGTGGCAAGAGCCTAAGCTTGGGGATGCCCAAGGCACCCCAAGGTAATATTCAGGGATGCCAAGAGCCTAAGCTTGGGGATGCCCCGGGAAGGCATCCCCTCTTTCGTCTTCGTCTATCGGTAACTTTACTTGAGGCTATATTTTTATTCACCACATGATATGTGTTTTGCTTGGAGCCTCTTGTATGATTTGAGTCTTTTCTTTTTAGTTTTCCATAGTCATCCTTGCTGTACACACCTTTTGAGAGAGACACGCATCAATCGTGATTTATTAGAATACTCTATGTGCTTCACTTATATCTCTAGAGCTAGGCAAAATTTGCTCTAGTGCGTCACTTATATCTTTTAGAGCACGGCGGTGGTTTTATTTTATAGAAATTGTTGAACTCTCGTACTTCACTTATATTATTTTGAGAGTCTTTAAAACAGTGTGGTAATTTGCTTTGGTTATAAAATTAGTCCTAATATGATAGGCATCCAAGAGGGATATAATAAAAACGTTCATATAAAGTGCATTGAATACTATGAGAAGTTTGATTCCTAATGATTGTTTTGAGATATGAAGATGGTGATATTAAAGTCATGCTAGTGAGTAGTTGTGTTGAGAAATACTTGTGTTAAAGTTTGTGAGTCCCGTAGCATGCACGTATGGTGAACCGTTATGTGATGAAGTCGGAGCATGATTTATTTATTGATTGTCTTCCTTATGAGTGGCGGTCGGGGACGAGCGATGGTATTTTCCTACCAATCTATCTGTAACGCCCCGGACACACCCGCCGGTGGTCATTACCCCTGGCGGGATCTAGACTGTCCCCACAGATCAATACTAGTCATTTCCGCGCACTTTGTCCTCACTCGTGCGCACCTGGGAGAAACTTCCCGGTCGGTCAACCATCCTGAAATTACTCCAAGCTAAGCATGCTTAACTTTGGAGTTCTGTCCGAATGAGCTTCCGGAAAAGAAGGAATTCCTTATTGATATGAGTAGTTTATCATCCCTATTAAGCCAGGCTATCACACTATCCCCCTAGGAGCATGCACGTAGTACTTGAAGGAAATATGCCCTAGAGGCAATAATAAAGTTGTTATTTATATTTCCTTATATCATGATAAATGTTTATTATTCATGCTAGAATTGTATTAACCGAAAACTTAGTACATGTGTGAATACATAGACAAAACAGAGTGTCCCTAGTATGCCTCTACTTGACTAGGTCGTTAATCAAAGATTGTTAAGTTTCCTGACCATAGACATGTGTTGTCATTTGATGAACAAGATCACATCATTAGAGAATGATTTGATGGACAAGACCCATCCGTTAGCTTAGCATTATGATCGTTTAAGTTTTATTGCTATTGCTTTTTTCATGACTTATACATATTCCTCTAACTATGAGATTATGCAACTCTCGAATACCAGAGGAACACCTTGTGTGCTATCAAACGTCACAACGTAACTGGGTGATTGTAAAGATGCCCTACAGGTGTCTTCGAAGGTGTTTGTTGGGTTGGCATAGATCAAGATTAGGATTTGTCACTCCGTGTATCGGAGAGGTATCTCTAGGCCATCTCGGTAATGCACATCACTATAAGCCTTGCAAGCAATGTGACTAATGAGTTAGTTGCGGGATGATGCATTACGAAACGAGTAAACAGACTTGCCGGTAACGAGATTGAACTAGGTATGATGATACCGACGATCGAATATCGGGCAAGTAACATACTGATGACAAAGGGAATGATGTATGTTGTTATGCGGTTTGACCGATAAAGATCTTCATAGAATATGTAGGAACCAATATGAGCATCCGGGTTCCGCTATTGGTTATTGACCGGAGATGTGTCTCAGTCATGTCTACATAGTTCTCGAACCCGCAGGGTCTGCACGCTTAACGGTCGATGACGATTTGTATTATGAGTTGTGTGTTTTGGTGAACGAAGTTTGTTCGGAGTCCCGGATGAGATCACAAACATGACGAGGAGTCTCGAAATGGTCAAGAGGTAAAGATTTATATATTGGAAAGTTATATACGGACACCGGAATGGTTCCGAAGAGGTTTGAGGATTTTTTGGAGTATCGGGAGGTTACCGGAACCCCCGGGAAAGTTAATGGGCCTCATGGGCCATAGTGGAGAGAGGGAGGCAGGCCACAAGAGGTGGCGCACGCCTCCCCCTGCCCAATCCGAATTGGACAAGGGGTGGGGGCGCGGCCCCCCTCTCCTTCTCCTCTCCCCTCTTTCCCCTTTCCCCCTCTCCGTTGGAAGGAGGGGGGGGGCGAATCCTACTAGGAGTGGAGTCCTAGTAGGACTCCCCCTTGGCGCGCCTCCTCCTGGCCGGCCACCTCCTCCCCTCTCTTTATATACGGGGGCGGGGGGCACCCCAAAGGCACATCAATTATTCTCTTAGCCGTGTGCAGTGCCCCCCCCCCACAGTTTACTCCTCCGGTCATAGTGTCGTGGTGCTTAGGCAAAGCCCTGTGCGGATCACATCACCGTCACCACGCTGTTGTGCTAACGGAACTCTCCCTCGACCCTCTGCTGGATCAAGAGTTCGAGGGATGTCATCGAGCTGAATGTGTGCTGAACTCGGAGGTGCCGTACGTTCGGTACTTGGATTAGTTGGATCGTGAAGATGTTCGACTACATCAACCACGTTAACCTAACGCTTCCGCTTTTGGTCTACGAGGGTACGTGGACACACTCTCCCCTTCTCGTTGCTATGCATCTCCTAGATAGATCTTGCGTGAGCGTAGGAATATTTTTTGAAATCACATGTTGCGTTCCCCACAGTGGCATCCGAGCCAGGTCTATGCGTAGATGATATGCACAAGTAGAACACAAAGAGTTGTGGGCGATAATAGTCATACTGCTTAACACCAATGTCTTACTTTGATTCAGCGGTATTGTTGGATGAAGCGGCCCGGACCAACAATACATGACCACGTTCATGAGACCGGTTCTACCGACGTGCTTTGCACACAGGTGGCTGGCGGGTGTCTACTTCTCCAACTTTAGTTGAATCCAGTTTGACTACGCCTTGTTGAAGGTTAAAACATCACACTTGACAAAAAATCGTTGTGGTTTTGATGCGTAGGTATGAACGGTTCTTGATAGAAGCCCGTAGCAGCCACGTAAAACTTGCAACAACAAAGTAGAGGACGTCTAACTTGTTTTTGCAGGGCATGTTGTGACGTGATATGGTCAAGGCATGATGTGATATACGTTATTGTATGAGGTGATCGTGTTTTGTAAAAGTTATCGACAACTAGCAGGAGCCTTATGGTTGTCGCTTTATTGTATGAAATGCAATCGCCATGTAATTTCTTTACTTTATCACTAAGCGGTAGCGATAGTCATAGAAGCAATAGTTGGCGAGACGATAACGACGCTACGATGGAGATCAAGGTGTCAAGCCGGTGACGCGGGAGATCATGACGGTGCTTTGGAGATGGAGATCAAAGGCACAAGATGATGATGGCCATATCATGTCACATATTTTGATTGCATGTGATGTTTATCTTTTATGCATCTTATTTTGCTTAGTATAGCGGTAGCATTATAAGATGATCCCTCACTAAATTTCGAGGTATAAGTGTTCTCCCTGAGTATGCACCGTTGCTACAGTTCGTCGTGCCGAGACACCACGTGATGATCGGGTGTGATAAGCTCTACGTTCACATACAACGGGTCCAAGCCAGTTTTGCACGTGCAGAATACTCAGGATAAACTTGACGAGCCTAGCATATGCAGATATGGCCTCAGAACACTAAGACAGAAAGGTCGAACGTGAATCATATAGAAGATATGATCAACATAGAGATGTTCACCATTGAAAACTACTGCATCTCACGTGATGATCAGACATGGTTTAGTTGATATGGATCACGTGATCATTTAGATGACTAGAGGGATGTCTATCTAAGTGGGAGTTCTTAAGTAATATGATTAATTGAACTTTAATTTATCATGAACTTAGTACCTGATAGTTGTTGCATATCTATGTTGTTGTAGATCAATGGCCCATGCTACCATTCCCTTGAATTTTAATGCATTCCTAGAGAAAGCTAAGTTGAAAGATGGTGGTATTAACTACACGGACTGGGTCCGTAACTTGAGGATTATCCTCATTGCTGCACAGAAGAATTACGTCCTAGAAGCACCGCTAGGTGCAAGCCCCACTGCAGGAGCAACTCCATATGTTTTGAACGTCTGGTAGACTAAAGCTGATGACTACTCGATAGTTCAGTGGGCCATGCTTTACGGCTTAGGATCAGGACTTCAAAGACGTTTTGAATGTCATGGAGCATATGAGATGTTCCAAGAGTTGAAGTTAATATTTCAAGCAAATGCCCGAGTCGAGAGATATGAAGTCTCCAACAAGTTCTATAGCTGCAAGATGGAGGAGAACAGTTCTATCAGTGAACACATACTCAGAATGTCTGGGTACCATAACCACCTGAGTCAGCTGGGAGTTAATCTTCCTGATGATAGTGTCATTGACAGAGTTCTTCAATCACTGCCACCAAGCTATAAAGGCTTCGTGATGAACTATAATACGCAAGGGATTGCAAAGACAATTCCCGAGCTCTTCCCAATGCTAAAGGCTACGGAGGTAGAAATCAAGGAGTATCAATGTTGATGGTTAACAAGACCACTAGTTTCAAGAAAAAGGGCAAAGGGAAGAAGGGGAACTTCAAGAAGAATAGCAAGCAAGTTGCTACTCCCGGGAAGAAGCCCAAGTCTGGACCTAAGCCTGAAACTGAGTGCTTCTACTTCAAAGGGACTGGTCACTTGAAGCGCAACTGCCCCAAGTATTTGGCGGATAATAAGGATGTCAAAGTGAAAGGTATATTTGATATACATGTTATTGATGTGTACCTTACTAATTCTCGTAGTAGCGCCTGGGTATTTGATACCGGTTCTGTGGCTCATATTTGCAAATCGAAGCAGGGGCTATGAATTAAACAAAGATTGGCTAAGGACGTGGTGACAATGCACGTGGGAAATGGTTCCAAAGTCGATGTGATCGCCGTCGGCACGCTACCTCTACGTCTACCTTCGAGATTATATTTAGACCTAAATAATTGTTATTTGGTGCCAGCGTTGAGCGTGAACATTATATCTGGATCTTGTTTGATGCGAGACGGTTATTCATTTAAATAAGAGAATAATGGTTGTTCTATTTATATGAGTAATATCTTTTATGGTCATGCACCCTTGATGAGTGGTCCATTTTTGTTGAATCTCAGTTGTAGTGATACACATATTCATAATATTGAAGCCAAAAGATGCAAAGTTAATAATGATAGTGCAACTTATTTGTGGCACTACCGTTTAGGTCATATTGGTGTAAAGCGCATGAAGAAACTCCATGCTGATGGGCTTTTCGAATCACTTGATGCTTGCGAACCATTCCTCATGAGCAAGATGACTAAAGACTCCGTTCTCCGGAACAATAGAGCGAGCAACTGACTTACTGAAAATAATACATACTGATGTATGCGGTCCGATGAGTGTTGAGGCTCGTGGCGGGTATCATTATTTTCTCACCTTCACGGGTGATTTGAGAAGATATGGGTATATCTACTTAATGAAACATAAGTCTAAAACATTTGAAAAGTTTAAAGAATTTTAGCGTGAAGTGGAAAATCATCGTAACAAGAAAATAAAGTTTCTATGATCTGATGGTGGGGGTGAATATTTGAGTTATGAGTTTGGTTTTCATTTGAAACAATGTGGAATAGTTTTGCAACTCACACCACCTAGAACACCACATCGTAATGGTGTGTCCGAACGTCGTCACTGTACTTTATTAGATATGGTGCGATCTATGATGTCTCTTACCGATTTACCACTATTGTTTTGGGATTATGCTTTAGAGACGGCTGCATTCCTGTTAAATAGGGCACCATCTAAATCCGTTGAGACGACACCATATGAATTGTGGTTTGGCAAGAAACCTAAGCTGTCGTTCCTTAAAGTTTGGGGCTGCGATGATTATGTGAAAAAGCTTCAACCTGATAAGCTCGAACCCAAATTGAAGAAATGCGTCTTCATAGGATACCCAAAGGAGACTGTTGAGTACACCTTCTATCACAGATCCAAAGGCAAGATATTCGTTGCTAAGAATGGATCCTTTCTAGAGAAGGAGTTTCTCTCGAAAGAAGTGAGTGGGAGGAAAGTAGAACTTGATGAGGTAATTGTACCTTCTCCCGAATTGGAAAGTAGTTCATCACAGAAATCAGTTCCAGTGATACCTACATCAATTAGTGAGGAAGTTAATGATGATGATCGTGAAACTTCAGATCAAGTTACTACCGAACCTCGTAGGTCAACGAGAGTACGGTCCGCACCAGAGAGGTACGGTAATCCTGTTCTAGAAGTCATGTTACTAGACCATGACGAATCTATGAATTATGAGGAAGCGATGATGAGCCCAGATTTCGCGAAATAACTTGTAGCCATGAAATCTGAGACCGGATCCATGTATGAGAACAAAGTGTGGACTTTGGTTGACTTGCCCGGCAAGCCATAGAGAATAAATGGATCTTCAAGAAGAAGACTAACGCTGTCTACAAAGCTCGACTTGTTGCGAAAGGTTTTTGACAAGTTCAAGCAGTTGACTACGATGAGACCTTCTCACCCGTAGCGATGCTTAAGTCTGTCCGAATCATGTTAGCAATTACCGCATTTTATGATTATGAAATTTGGCAAATGGATGTCAAAATTGTGTTCCTTAATGGATTTCTTAAAGAAGAGTTCTATATGATGCAACCAGAAGGTTTTGTCGATCCTAAAGGTGCTAACAAAGTGTGCAGGCTCTAGCAATCCATTTATGGACTGGTGCAAGCTTCTTGGAGTTGGAATATACGCTTTGATAGTGTGATCAAAGCATATGGTTTTATAGAGACTTTTGGAGAAGCCTGTATTTACAAGAAAGTGAGTGGGAGCTATGTAGCATTTCTAATATTATATGTGGATGACATATTGTTGATTGGAAATGATATAGAATTTCTGGATAGCATAAAAGGATACTTGAATAAGAATTTTTCAATGAAAGACCTTGGTGAAGCTGCTTATATATTGGGCATCAAGATCTATAGAGATAGATCAAGACGCTTAATTGGACTTTCAAAAAGCACATACCTTGATAAAGTTTTGAAGAAGTTCAAAATGGATCAGTCAAAGAAAGGGTTCTTGCCTGTGTTACAAGGTGTGAAGTTGAGTCAGACTCAATGCCCGACCACTGCAGAAGATAGAGAGAAAATGAAAGTCATTCCCTATGCCTCAGCCATCGGTTCTATCATGTATGCAATGTTGTGTACTAGACCTGATGTGTGCCTTGCTATAAATTTAGCAGGGAGGTACCAAAGTAATCTAGGAGTGGATCATTGGACAGCGGTCAAGAACATCCTGAAATACCTGAAAAGGACTAAGGATATGTTTCTCGTTTATGGAGGTGATAACGAGCTTGTCGTATATGGTTACGTCGATGCAAGCTTTGACACTGATCCGGATGACTCTAAGTCACAAGACGGGTACATATTTATATTGAATGGTGGAGCTATCAGTTGGTGCAGTTCCATGCAGAGCGTCGTGGCAGGATCTTCGTGTGAGGCGGAGTACATAGCTGCTTCGGAAGCAGCAAATGAAGGAGTTTGGATGAAGGAGTTCATATTCAATCTAGGTGTAATACCTAGTGCATCGGGTCCAATGAAAATCTTTTGTGACAATATTGGAGCAATAGCCTTGGTGAAGGAATCCATATTTCACAAGAGAACCAAACACATCAAGAGACGCTTCAATTCCATCCGCGATCAAGTCAAGGAGGGAGACATAGAGATTTGCAAAATATGTATGGATCTGAATCTTGCAGACCCGTTGACTAAGCCTCTTCCACGAGCAAAACATGATCAACACCAAGACTCCATGGGTGTTAGAATCATTACTATGTAGTCTAGATTATTGTCTCTAGTGCAAGTGGGACACTGAAGGAAATATGCCCTAGAGGCAATAATAAAGTTGTTATTTATATTTCCTTATATCATGATAAATGCTTATTATTCATTCTAGAATTGTATTAACCGTAAACTTAGTACATGTGTGAATACATAGACAAAACAGAGTGTCCCTAGTATGCCTCTACTTGACTAGCTCGTTAATCAAAGATGGTTAAGTTTCCTGACCATAGACATGTGTTGCCATTTGACGAACGGGATCACATCATTAGAGAATGATGTGATGGAAAGACCCTGATATGTCTCCAACATATCTATAATTTTTGATTGTTACATGCTGTTATATTATCAATCTTGGATGTTTTATAATTATTTTAGATCATTTTTTGGTACTAACCTATTGACATACAGCCAAGTGCCAGTTGCTGTTTTTTGATGTTTTTTTACATCGCAGGGAATCAATATCAGACGGAGTCCAAATGCAACAAAACTTCACAGAGATTTTTTTGGGACCAGAAGGAACATAATGGGTCTTGGCTGTGCCTAGGGGGTGCCCCGAGGAGGGCATAACCCACCAGGGTGCGCCAGGAGGCCCAGGCGCGCCCTCGTGGGTTGTGCCCACCTAGGGTGCCCCCCGGACCGCCTTTTTGCTCTATAAATACCCCAATATTCCCAAAACCCTTGGGGAGTCGACGAAATATTCATCCAACCGCCACCGAGTCCAGAACCACCAGATCCAATCTAGACACCATCTCGGATGGGGTTCATCACCTCCATTGGTGCCTCTCCGACGATGCGTGAGTATTTCTTTGTAGACCTTGAGGTCTGTAGTTAGTAGCTAGATGGCTTCCTCTCTCTCACTGAATTCTCAATACAATGGTCTCTTGGAGATCCATATGATGTAACTCTTTTGCGGTGTGTTTGTTGGGATCGATGAACTTTGAGTTTATGATCAGATCTATCTTTTTATATCCATGAAAGTTATTTGATTTTCTTTGATCTCTTATATGCATGATTGCTTAGAGCCTCTATTTCTGCTCCGATATTTGGGTTTTGTTTGGCCAACTTGATCTATTTATCTTGCAATGGGAAGAGGTGCTTTGTAGTGGGTTCGATCTTACGGTGCTTGATCCCAGTGACAGAAGGGGACCCGACACATATGTATCGTTGCTACTAAGGATGAAACGATGGGGTCTATCTCTACATAGATAGATCTTGTCTACATAATGTCATCGTTCTTATTGCATTACTATGTTTCTCCATGAACTTATTACACTAGATGCAAGATGGACAACAGTCGATGTGTGGAGTAATAGTAGTAGGTGTAGGCAGGAGTCGGTCTACTAATCTTGGACGTGATGCCTATATAATGATCATTGCCTGGATATCGTCATGATTATTTGAAGTTCTATCAATTGCCCAACAGTAATTTGTTCACCCACCGTTTGCTATTTTCTCGAGAGAAGCCACTAGTGAAACCTACGGCCCCCGGGTCTCTTTCTCATATATTTGCCTTTGCGATCTAGTTTTCCTTTGCATTTATTTTCAGATCTATTAAACCAAAAATACCTTGCTGCGTTTTATTTTATTTGCGATCTATTATTCAATCTATTACAACTTTCTCATGTCCGTTTGCCTATCTTGAGGCGCCGTACCCCGGAAGGGATTGACAACCCCTTTAACACGTCGGGTTGAGAGGATTTGTTATGTGCTTGCAGGGGTTGTTTACGTTGTGTTGCTTGGTTCTCCTACTGGTTCGATAACCTTGGTTTCATATCTGAGGGAAATACCTACCGCCGCTATGCTGCATCATCCCTTCCTCTTTGGGGAAATACCGACGTAGCTTCAAGCGACATCAGGCCCATCCGTTAGCTTAGCATTATGATCGTTTAAGTTTTATTGTTGTTGCTTTCTTCATGACTTATACATATTGCTTTGACTATGAGATTATGCAACTCCCGAATACCAGAGGAACACCTTGTGTGCTATCAAACGTCACAACGTAACTGGGTGATTGTAAAGATGCTCTACAGGTGTCTCCGAAGGTGTTTGTTGGGTTGGCATAGATCAAGATTAGGATTTGTCACTCCGTGTATCGGAGAGGTATCTCTGGGCCCTCTCGGTAATGCACATCAATATAAGCCTAGCAAGCAATGTGACTAATGAGTTAGTTGCGGGATGATGCATTATGGATGGGGCAAGGGAACGTTATGGGAAAAGAACGTATCCAAGAATTTTTTAATTGTGTTGGAAATCTAAGTCTTGATGATGCTCCTATACTTAAAACTACTAGATCTTATGCGGATGCTATTTCAGCACTAGTTCTAAAACTTGAATGTAGATTTATTCGTACTCATCCTACTTTGCAAAGATTGTTTTTTGAGCTTGCCGAAATAAAAAATCATAGGGCTAAAAAGTTGGCCACTCTCGTTCTTATGAATGAGTTTGACTACATAATACGAGAAGCTAGGGAAATCTTTGATTTTTATGGTATGAATCGTGAAAAGCCCGTGAAAGATGAAATTCTTTACAATAGTGACTATGAACTAAGGCATTTATTTGGGGATAATAAAACCTTTGATGAGAATCTTAAGAAAGAAGTCCTCGTTCTACATATAATCCAACAAGTATTCAATAATGTTAATCAACACTACTCTTGGATTGTTGCGGGAAATCAAAGGGGTTAATCAACAATAATGATGAAAACCAACTAAGGAATGCTATAGTTTCCATGGATAATATGTTTTATGTTGTGTTTACAAAACCCCATGATGAAAACACCTCTAAGAAAATTAAGAAGAAATATGACAAAACTTAGATCCTTGCTTTATGCCTAGCTAAGGGCGTAAAACTATAGCGTTTGTTGGGAGGCAACCCAATGAATAAAATTTATTTTTCTTTTTGCTTTCTGTTCTTGAGTGTTTACACAATTATACTACTGTTATGATTGTGTTTTTTGTGTTTTAATTAGTGTTTGTGCCAAGTAAAGCCTATAGGATCTTCTTGGGTGATAGTTGTTTGATCTTGCTGAAAAATAGAAACTTATGCGCTCACAAAAACAATTGTTGAAAATCACCAGAACGTGATAAAATTCCAATTATTTTTGCAGAAGATTAATATACAAATTACCCAGGTCGTCCTATTTTTTCAGAATTTTTGGAGTTACAGAAGTATTCGAAATAGTCAGATTGCTATAGACTGTTCTGTTTTGACAGATTCTGTTTTCTTTGTGTTGTGTGCTTATTTTGATGGCTCTATGATTTTCTTTGATGAGTTTTTGCCATAGAAAAGTTGGAATACATTAGATATAATGCAAAAACAAAATATGAATTGGTTTGATACAGTACTTATTGTAGTGGTTTGCTTTCTTATACTAACGGATCTCATGAAGGTTTTGTGGAGTTTTGTGTGATTGAAGTTTTCAAGTTTTGGGTTATCTTACGATGGATGAAGGAAGGATAGAAGAGCCTAAGCTTGGGGATGCCCCGGCATCCCAAGCTATTATCCAAAAATGAGCAAACAAATAAGCTTGGGGATGCCCCAAGTGGCATCCCCTCTTTCTTCTAGCGACCATCGGTATTTTACTCGAAGCTATATTTTTATTCGTCGCATAATATGTGTTTTGCTTGGAGCGTCTTGTATGATACGAGTCTTTGCTTGTTTTATTTTGTGTTTTAAGTCTTATTCCCTTGCTGGACACACCTATTTGAGAGAGCCAAAATTATGCCATGACTTGTTAGAATTGCTCTCTATGCTTCACTTAAATTTTTATGAGCTATGGACTTGCTCTAGTGCTTCACTTATATATTTTTGAGCATGGTGTGCTTTAGTATTTTTGAAGAAATACTCTCTTGATTCACTTATATTTATTTGGGAGTTAGTAAAATTTTCAAGAAATTCTCTCTTGCTTCACTTAAATTATTTTGAGAGAAAGAAAAAGAATTATGCTCATGATCTTCACTTATATTTGTTTGAGCTTATGAAAAGCAACACATGAAAATTAGTCCCAAAGTGATAGATATCCAAGAAGGATATAATAAAAAATTTCATGAAGATCATTGGACAAAATAAACTTGATTCTTAGAAATAGTTTTGAGATATGATGATGTCATATGTGAGTTGTGTTGATGTGTAATTATGCTTTAGTAAGAATATTGGTGTTAAGGTTTGTGATTCCCTATGCAAGCACGAAAGTCAATAGTCATGCAATGAAATTATATCCTATTTGTGGTGCATTATTCAGTGTTGATCATGCTTAATGCTTGCTTATGAGATTATTCGTTTCTTGGTTGGTTGCTTCTCAATCTTTTGCTAACATTTATTTTGCACCAAGTATGATCTCTACTTGTGCATCCAAAATCCTTTAAACCAGTTTTGCCACATAAGTCCACTATATCTACCTATATGCATTATTCTTTTTCCATTCTAAGCAAATTTGCATGTGCCATCTCTAATTTTCAAAATAAACTTCTTTTTTGTGTGTTCGTTTTGCTCGCGGAGCTGTGAGGGGTGGCTAATATTTTCCATGGATGTGTTATTCTCACGATGAGTGTTTATTCACTTGTCATTGCACGAGAGTAAGGCAAAGGTTTTAGGGATGCCCAGTCCCGAAATGAAAAAATGAATTTACTTTATGTTGTCAAATAATAAATTCCTTGGAAAGTGTTGGTATGGAGAGCAACCGTGGATACAACTAGCCATGGAAAGTGAAAGTATGGTGGAAAAAGTAATAAACTTTATTTTCTGTTTGGGAATCGCCTATGATATATCTAGCATGGAAAGTGTTGGGAACTCTTAGTCGTTTTCATTGGTAGGATGGATACACCTCCGAAAATGTTTTTATCTCTATTTTTTCGCTCTGAGCTCTGGCACCTCTACAAATCCCTACTTCCCTCTGCGAAGGGCCTTTCTTTTATTTTATGCAATTTTTATTTTGAATTTGAGTCTCCATGTTCACCAACTAGGAGGCAATATGATCGTACTTGAGTATTGGGTGTAGCTAATATGCGAGTGTGTTTCATGAATGGATCAATGGTTGAGCATGATGGGCTAGGGATAACTTATTTTAGCGTTGATATTTTGGAAGACATGGTTGCTTGTTGATATGCTTGAGTATCTAAATTATCATGTCAAAACTAGACTATTGCTTTGAATCACTAAAAGTCCAATTGTCCATGCTATAAAGAAAAGAATATGATATGACATGATAGGCAACATTCCACATAAAAAATTCTGTTTTTATCACTTACCTACTCGAGGACGAGTAGGAGTTAAGCTTGGGGATGCTGATACGTCTCCAACGTATCTATAATTTTTGATTGTTTTCATGCTGTTATATTATCAATATTGGACGTTTTATAATCATTTTATAGTCATTTTATATCATTTTTTGGTACTAACCTATTGACGTAGTGCCAAGTGCCAATTGCTATTTTCTGCATGTTTTTTTACATCGCAGGAAATCAATATCAGACGGAGTCCAAATGCAACGAAACTTCTCGGAGATTTGTTTTGGACCAGAGGGAACATAATGGGCCTTGGCTGTGGCTGGGGGTGCCCCGAGAAAGGCACAACCCACCAGGGCGCGCCAGGAGGCCGAGGCGCGCCCTGGTAGGTTGTGCCCACCTCGGGTGCCCCCCGAACCGCTTCTTTGCTCTATAAATACCCCAATATTCCCAAAACCCTAGGGAGTCGACGAAATATTCATCCATCCGCCGCGGAGTCCAGAACCACCAGATCCAATCTAGACACCATCTCAGATGGGGTTCACCACCTCCATTGGTGCCTCTCCGACGATGTGTGAGTAGTTCTTTGTAGACCTTCGGGTCCGTAGTTAGTAGCTAGTTGGCTTCCTCTCTCTCATTGAATTCCCAATAGAATGGTCTCTTGGAGATCCATATGATGTAACTCTTTCGTTGTGTGTTTGTTGGGACCGATGAACTTTGAGTTTATGATCAGATCTATCTTTTTATATCCATGAAAGTTATTTGAGTTTCTTTGATCTCTTATATGCATGATTGTTTATAGCCTCGTATTTCTTCTCCGATATTTGGGTTTTGTTTGGCCAACTTGATCCACTTACCTTGCAATGGGAGGAGGTGCTTTGTAGTGGGTTCGATCTTACAGTGCTTGATCCCAGTGATAGAAGGGGAACCGACACGTATGTATCATTGCTACTAAGGATTAAACGATGGGGTCTATCTCTACATAGATAGATCTTGTCTACATCATGTCATCGTTCTTATTGCATCACTCTGTTTCTCCATGAACATAATGCACTAAATGCATGCTGGATAGCAGTCGATGTGTGGAGTAATAGTAGTAGATGCAGGCAGGAGTCGGTCTAGTAATCTTGGACGTGATGCCTATATAATGATAATTGCCTGGATATCGTCATGATTATTTGATGTTCTATCAAATGCCCAACAGTAACTTTTTCACCCACTGTTTGCTATTTTCTCGAGAGAAGCCACTAGTGAAACCTACGGCCCCCGGGTCTCTTTCTCATATATTTGCTTTGCGATCTACTTTTCCTTTGCATTTATTTTCAGATCTATTAAACCAAAGATACAAAAATACCTTGCTGCGTTTTATTTTATTTGCGATCTATTATTCAATCTATTACAACTTTCTCACGTCTGTTTGCCTATCTTGAGGCGCCGTACCCTGGAAGGGATTGAAAACCCCTTTAACACGTCGGGTTGCGAGGATTTGCTATCTGTGTGTAGGGGCTGTTTACGTTGTGTTGCTTGGTTTCATATCTGAGGGAAATACCTACCGCCGCTATGCTGCATCATCCCTACCTCTTTGGGGAAATACAGACGTAGCTTCAAGCGACATCAGACCCATCTGTTAGCTTAGCATTATGATCGTTTAAGTTTTATTGCTATTGCTTTCTTCATGACTTATACATATTCCTCTGACTATGAGATTATGCAACTCCAGAATATCGGAGGAACACCTTGTATGCTATCAAACGTAACAACGTAACTGGGTGATTGTAAAGATTCTCTACAGGTGTCTCCGAAGGTGTTTGTTGGGTTGGCATAGATCAATATTAGGATTTGTCACTCCGTGTATCGGAGAGGTATCTCTGGGCCCTCTCGGTAATGCACATCACTATAAGCCTTGCAAGCAATGTGACTAATGAGTAAGTTGCGGGACGATGCATTACGGAACGAGTAATGAGACTTGCCGGTAACTAGATTGAACTAGGTATGATGATACCAACGATCGAATCTCAGGCAAGTAACACACCGATGACAAAGGGAATGACGTATGTTGTTATGCGGTTTGATCGATAAAGATCTTCGTAGAATATGTAGGAACTAACATGAGGATCCAGGTTCCGCTATTGGTTATTGACCGGAGATGTGTCTCGGTCATGTATACATAGTTCTCAAACCCGTAGGTTCCGCATGCTTTACGTTCGATGACGATTTGTATTATGAGTTATGTGTTTTAGTGACCGATGTTTGTTCGAAGTCCCGGATGAGATCACGGACATGACGAGGAGTCTCAAAATGTCGAGAGGTAAAGATTGATATATTGGAAGGTTATATACGGACACCCGAATGGTTCCGAAGAGGTTCGGGGATTTTTCGGAGTACAGGGAGGTTATCGGAACCCCCCGGGAAAAGTTAATGGGCCTCATGGGCCATAGTGGAGAGAGGGAGGCAGGCCACAAGAGGTGGAGCACGCCTCCCCCTGCCCAATCAGAATTGGACAAGGGGTGGGGGCGCGGCCCCCCATTTCCTTCTCCCTCTCCCCTCTTTCCCCTTTCCCCCTCTCCGTTGGAAGGAAGGGGGGGGGGCAAATCCTACTAGGAGTGGAGTCCTACTACCCTTGGTGCATCTCCTCCTGGCCGGACACCTCCTCCCCCTCTCCTTTATATACGGGGGCGGGGGGCACCCGAAAGGCACATCAATTGTTCTATTAGCCGTGTGCGGTGCCCCCCTCCACAGTTTACTCCTCCGGTCATAGTGTCGTAGTGCTTAGGCGAAGCCCTGCTCGGATCACATAACCATCTCCGTCACCACACCGTCGTTCTAACGGAACTCTCCCTCGACCCTCTGCTGGATCAAGAGTTCGAGGGACATCATCGACCTGAACGTGTGCTGAACTCGAAGGTGCCGTACGTTCGGTACTTGGATCGGTTGGATCGTGAAGACGTTCGACTACATCAACCGCGTTAACCTAACGCTTCCGCTCTCAGTCTACGAGGGTACTATGCATCTCCTAGATAGATCTTGCGTGAGCGTAGGATTTTTTTTGAAATTGCATGCTGCGTTCCCCAACAGTAGTTTGTTTTGGTAACTAATAGATTTTTGCAATAAGTATGTGAGTTCTTTATGACTAATGTTGAGTCCATGAATTATACGCACTCTCACCTTTCCACCATTGCTAGCCTCTCTAGTATCGTGCAACTTTTTCCGGTACCATAAACCCACCACATACCTTCCTCGAAACAGCTACCATACCTACCTATTATATATGGCATTTCCATAGCCATTCCGAGATATATTGCCATGCAACTTTCCGCCGTTCCGTTTATATGACACGCTTCATCATTGTCATATTGCTTTGCATGATCATGTAGTTGATATCGTATTTGTGGCAAAGCCACTGTTAATAATTCTTTCATACATGTCACTCTTGATTCATTGCACATCCCGGTACACCGCCGGAGGCATTCATATAGAGTCATATTTTGTTCTAAGTATCGAGTTGTGTAATTCTTGAGTTGTAAGTAAATAAAAGTGTGATGATCTTCATTATTAGAGCATTGTTCCATGTGAGGAAAGGATGATGGAGACTATGATTCCCACACAAGTCGGGATGAGACTCCGGACAAAAAAAAAGAGGCCAAAAAAATGAGAGAAGGCCCAAATAAAAAATGGCAGAAAAGAGAGAAGGGGCAATGTTATTATCCTTTTACCGCACTTGTGCTACAAAGTAGCACCATGATCTTCATAAAAGAGAGTCTCCTATGATATCACTTTCATATATTAGTGGGAATTTCCATTATAGAACTTGGCTTGTATATTCCAATGATGGGCTTCCTCAAATTGCCCTAGGTCTTCGTGACCAAGCGAGTTGGATGCTGTAACACCCCGGATGTGATTTTTCATATTTGTAACTCCAACTCTTGCCATTTTCGGCTATGTATTATGATATTCCCTCCGTGGTCGGGTTTGTCTTCGTTTTGCATTTTGTTCATGTCATGCATTTCATATCATGTCATCATGTGCATCGCATTTGCATACGTGTTCGTCTCATGCATCTGAGCATTTTCCCCGTTGTCCGTTTTGCAATCCGACACTCCCACATGCACCGGCGCACCCCTCTTGTCTCTTTTCGTGAGCGAGTGTTAAACGTTCTCAGAATGGACCGAGTCTTGCCAAGTGGCCTTGGTACACCACCGGTAGACCACCTGTCAAGTTTCGTTCCATTTGGAGGTCGTTTGATGCTCCAACGGTTAACCGGATAACCGCAAAGGCCTCTTGTGTGTTGCAGCCCAACACCCCTCCAAAACAGCCCAATAACCTATCTAAACCCCCTCCATGCTCTCCATCGTTGGATCACGATCGTCTTGGCGAAAACCGCTCCTCAATTGGAGTCTCCTAGCTCCCTCTACCTATAAATATGTGCACTCCTCCGAAATCCCGGGTCCCGAAACCCTAGCCTCACCCCTCTCCGCCGCCGGACACGTCCGGATCGGGCCGGACGCGTCCGCCGCCGCGACTGCACCAACCGGAGGCCGCCACATGGCACGCCGCCGCCTCCCACCGCCGAAGCCCACCGGGCCCGAGGCCGGCCCCCGAGCCCGCGCGCTCCTCCGTCGCCCGCGCCTCCCCGGCCCGCGCGTCCGTCCACCGCCGCTCGCGCCCTCCACGCGCCTCGTCCCGCTGCCCGATCTCCAGCGCCGCCCCGCCGGCGAGCTCGCCGCGCGCGCTGCCCGCCGGTCGTCTTCCCCGTCTGCCGCCGCCCATCGTCAGATCCGGCCGTGGGAGCCCGAGCCCGGCTGGATCCGTCGCCCCCGCCGGCGACAACCTCGACAGAGACGCCGTCGCCGCCGCCCGGGTCCTCCTCTGCCTCGACCCAACGCGATCCGCTCCGCCTCCGCGACCCGATCCGGCCTGTTGACTTTTTCGCGGGGTAAAAATCTCACCAAGTCCCCAGATTCCTATCTCATGTTGGCATGTTCATCACGTCATATCTCCTGGCATACTGCTCCGTTTTACATGCATGATATATCAAAATGTTCATCATGAGATGCTCTTCATTTTCTTCCATTGTGCCATGTTTGTTTAAGTTCATATTGATGCCTAAATCTTTGTTGCAAGAGTGCTATATGATGTTTACTGCTGTTACTTATCAGATTATGATGTTTTGTCATTTTTGTTGCATTTGATGTGTGCATCTTATGAGCATGAGCTCTACATGTATTTTAAACTATGCCATGTCTTCTTTACAGAGGTGCTTGCAATGTATTTTTGTGATCTATGTGGTGACTAGCACAAGCATGCAAACTAGGCTTCGTGATGTTTCTGTTTTCAGGGACTTGGGATTTTGCTAGTCATTTTCCTGCTGTTATTGTGATGCCATGTATCCATGTTGCTATAGTGAGATCCATGCTTCTTTTGAGTATGTTCAGTAGGGATGTTGTGGACATATAGATGTGCTCTACACATTCATGCCCCTTTTTGTAATTATGGAGTGCCCTAGCATGTCTCAATTTTGCTCTATTTTTGCTATAAAATGTTCCTGGCAGAATGTTAACATGCTATTGAATTTTGCCATGGATGTTGCGAGTGAGCCATGCATGCTATGAACTTGCTCTTGCCATGGATAGCGTCATGAACATGTCTTATTGCTGTTGGTATGCTTGTTTTTTTATGTAATGCTTTGTGATGAGTGAATCGAGCTCACAAAGATGCCTTCATAATTCTGTTAATGCCATGCTCTGTTTTCTGCCAAGTCTGAATCTGGAAAAAAAATTGCTATGTTTATAGAGGTGCCATCATATTTTCTGATCCTTTTTGGCTCATTGTCAGTAAGGGAATTTTGTTCTATGCATTTAGTAGATTCATGCCATTCCTTGTTTTGCTAGGATAAGTTCCTGTAGCATGTTAATTGCTTGCTCTAAACATGGCTTCCCGATGCTGTTTATGCCATGTTTAGTATTTTCACCAAGTCTGTGAAGCTGATATCTTTTGCACTTTTGCCATGCTTGTTTGAACCTTGTCTGCTGTGATTTAGCCGTAGCTCAGTGTTCATGTTTTGTCAAGCATCTTGAGTACATCTCTTACATATGCTTTGTTGCTGTGTTGGGGTGCTGTAGCCTAGATGCTTGATGTATTCTAAGTGCTATCATGCTGTTAATCGCAGAATTGTGTCATTCTTGTTTTGCTTGCCATTTGCAAACCGTGCATCCGTTTCCGGTGGTCTTTATATTGATTTCGACCGAAATCATCTCATCTTTCCAGTGGCATACTTGGTTTGCCAAGTTGATGCCTTGTTCATCTTCTCCCTTCCGGAGCACGCATATGCATTACATATCACATCTCGCATATCATGCCATGTATTGCATCATGTTGCTTGTGCATTTCCCGTGATTGATTGTTGGTACTTTGCTTGTTCTTGCTTTGGGTAGAGCCGGGAGACGAGAAGCTTACGAGGAACCTGTTGAGAACGCTTACGAGGATCAAGCTTTCGACAACTCTGAGAACCTTGCAGGCAAGATGACCATACCCTCGAAATCACTTCTATCTTTGCTTGCTAATTGTTCGTTCTATTGCTATGCTGCGCTACCTACCACTTGCTATATCATGCCTCCCATGTTGCCATGTCAAGCCTCTAACCATCCTTTCCTAGCAAACCGTTGTTTGGCTAAGTTACCGCTTTTGCTCAGCCCTTCTTATAGCGTTGCTAGCTGCAGGTGAAGTTGAAGTTGGTTCCATGTTGGAACATGGATATTTTGGCATATCACAATATCTCTTAATTAATTAATGCATCTATATACTTGGTAAAGGGTGGAAGGCTCGGCCTTATGCCTGGTGTTTTGTTCCACTCTTGCCGCCCTAGTTTCCGTCATACCGGTGTTATATTCCTTGATTTTGCGTTCCTTACGCGGTTGGGTGATTTATGGGACCCCCTTGACAGTTCGCCTTGAATAAAACTCCTCCAGCAAGGCCCAACCTTGGTTTTACCTTTGCCTACCTAAGCCTTTTTCCCTTAGGTTTTCGCGAGCCTGAGGGTCATCTTTATTTAACCCCCCCGGGCCAGTGCTCCTTCGAGTGTTGGTCCGAACCGAGCAGCCTGCGGGGCCACCTCGGGGAAACTCGAGGCCTGGTTTTACTCGTAGCTTGACTTATCCGGTATGCCCTGAGAATGAGATATGTGCAGCTCCTATCGGGATTTGTCAGCACATTCGGGCGGCTTTGCTGGTCTTGTTTTACCATTGTCGAAATGTCTTGTAAACCGGGATTCCGAGACTGATCGGGGCTTCCCGGGAGAAGGAATATCCTTCGTTGACCGTGAGAGCTTGTGATGGGCTAAGTTGGGACACCCCTGCAGGGTATTATCTTTCGAAAGCCGTGCCCGCGGTTATGTGGCAGATGGGAATTTGTTAATGTCCGGTTGTAGAGAACTTGACACTTGACTTAATTAAAATACATCAATCGTGTGTGTAGCCGTGATGGTCTCTTTTCGGCGGAGTCTGGGAAGTGAACATGGTTTGGGTTATGTATGAACGTAAGCAGTTTCAGGATCACTTCTTGATCATTCCTAGCTTCGCGACCGTTGCGTTGCTCCTCTTCTCGCTCTTATTTGTGTATGTTAGCCACCATATATGCTTAGTGCTTGCTGCAGCTCCACCTCTTTATCCCATCCTTCCTATAAGCTTAAATAGTCTTGATCTCACGGGTGTGAGATTGCTGAGTCCTCGTGACTCACGGATTCTACCAAAACAGTTGTAGGTGCCGACGATACCAGTGCAGGTGATGCAACCGAGCTCAAGTGGGAGTTCGACGAGGAACTTGGTCGTTACTATGTTTCATTTCCTGATGATCAGTAGTGGAGCGCAGTTGGGACGATCGGGGATCTAGCATTTGGGGTTATCTTCTTTTCATTTGGATTTGACCGTAGTCGGTCTATGTGTGTATTTTGGATGATGTATGAATTTATTTATGTATTGTGTGAAGTGGCGATTGTAAGCCAACTCTCTTTATCCCATTCTTGTTCATTAAATGGGATTGTGTGAAGATGACCCTTCTTGCGACAAAACCTACAATGCGGTTATGCCTCTAAGTCGTGCCTCGACACGTGAGAGATATAGCCGCATCGTGGGCGTTACAGATGCACACCCACTTAGTTTTCTTTTTGAGCTTTCATAAACTTATAGCTCTAGTGCATCTGTTGCATGGCAATCCCTACTCACTCACATTGATATCTATTGATGGGCATCTCCATAGCCCGTTGATACGCGTAGTTGATGTGAGACTATCTCCTTCTTTTTGGCTTCTCCACAACCACCGTCTATTCCACCTATAGTGTTATGTCCATGGCTCACGCTCATGTATTGCGTGAAAGTTCAAGAAGTTTGATAACGTTAAAAGTATGAAACAATTGCTTGGCTTGTCATCGGGGTTGTGCATGATTTGAATATTTTGTGTGATGAAGATAGAGCATTGCTAGACTATATGATTTTGTAGGGATAAGCTTTCTTTGGCCATGTTATTTGGAGAAGACATAATTATTTTGTTAGTATGCTTGAAGTATTATTGTTTTTATGTCAATATTAAACTTTTGTTTTGAATCATACGGATCTGAACATTCATGCCACAATAAAGAGAATTACATGGATAAATATGTTAGGTAGCATTCCACATCAAAAATATTGTTTTTATCATTTACCTACTCGAGGACGAGCAGGAATTAAGCTTGGGGATGCCTGATACGTCTCCAACGTATCTATAATTTTTGATTGTTCCATGCTATTATATTATCTGTTTTGGATGTTTTATATGCATTAATATGCTATTTTATATGATTTTTGGGACTAACATATTAACCTAGAGCCCAGTGCCAGTTCCTGTTTCCTCCTTGTTTTAGAGTTTCACAGAAAAGGAATACCAAACGAAGTCCAAACGGAATGAAACTTTCGCGATGATTTTTCTTGGACTAGAAGACATCCAGAGGGCTTCGAGTGCACGTCAGGAAAGCCACGAGGTCGGGGGGCGCGCCTCCCACCCTTGTGGGCCCCTCGTGACTCCACCGACCTATTTATTCCGCCTATATATTCTCAAATATCCCAAGACCTACTAGAGGAGCCACGAAACCACTTTTCCACCGCCGCAACCTTCTGTACCCATGAGATCCCATCTAGGGGCCTTTTCTGGCATCCTGCTGGAGGGGGATTCGATCATAGAGGGCTTCTACATCAACACCATTGCCTCTCCGATGAAGCGTGAGTAGTTTACCACAGACCTACAGGTCCATAGCTAGTAGCTAGATGGCTTCTTCTCTCTCTTTGATTCTCAATACCATGTTCTCCTCGATGTTCTTGGAGATCTATTCGATGTAATACTCTTTTGCGGTGTGTTTGCCGAGATCCGATGAATTGTGGATTTATGATCAGCTTATCTATAAATATTATTTGAATCTCCTCTGAATTCTTATATGCATGATATGATATCTTTGCAAGTCTCTTCGAACTATCAATTTGGTTTGGCCAACTAGATTGTTTTTTCTTGCAATGGGAGAAGTGCTTAGCTTTGGGTTCAATCTTGTGGTGCTTGATCCTAGTGACAGAAGGGGAGCCGACACGTGTTGTATTGTTGCCATCGAGGATAACAAGATGGGGTTTTCATCTTATTTCTTGAGTTTATCCCGCTGCATCATGTCATCTTACTTAATGCGTCACTCTATTCTTATGAACTTAATACTCTAGATGTAGGCAGCAGTCGGTCGTTGTGTGGAGTAATAGTAGTAGATGCAGGCAGGAGTCGGTCTACTTGATGCGGACGTGATGCCTATATTCATGATCATTGTCGGTGTCTAAACCGGCGGATCTCGGGTAGGGGGTCCCGAACTGTGCGTCTAAGGAGGATGGTAACAGGAGGCGGGGGACACGATGTTTACCCAGGTTCGGGCCCTCTCGATGGAGGTAATACCCTACTTCCTGCTTGATTGATCTTGATGATATGAGTAAGACAAGAGTTGATCTACCACGAGATCGTAGAGGCTAAACCCTAGAAGCTAGACTATGGTATGATTGTTGTTGTCCTACGGACTAAACCCTCCGGTTTATATAGACACCGGAGGGGGCTAGGGTTACACAGAGTCGGTTACAAAGGAGGAGATCTACATATCCGAATTGCCAAGCTTGCCTTCCACGCAAAGGAGAGTCCCACCCGGACATGGGACGAAGTCTTCAATCTTGTATCTTTATAGTCCAATAGTCCGGCCAAAGGATATAGTCCGGCTGTCCGAGGACCCCCTAATCTAGGACTCCCTCAGTAGCCCCTGAATCAGGCTTCAATGACGATGAGTCCGGCGCGCAGATTGTCTTCGGCATTGCAAGGCGGGTTCCTCCTCCGAATACTCCATAGAAGATTCCGAACACAAGGATAGTGTCCGGCTCTGCAAAACAAATTCCACATACCACCGTAGAGAGAATAATATTTCCACAAATCTAATCTGCTGACACATTCTGCAGGATGACATCACACCATGGCCCGGTCATTATTCGAACCGTTTTTCACAACCAGCCATTGCACATATTGCGAGGTGGTTTTCTTGGCACGTCTTGTCGAAGCAAAGATCGTGTCCCCTTATCACAGGATTCTCATCAATACGGGTGTGGGTAACCCAACTGCGCCATCAATTACGGCGCTTGGGGAATAAGCGAGTTTACCAGGTAGGTGGGGAGGCGCATAGTTTCTTCCGCCCTTATAAAGGGACAAGGATTCATCTTTTTCACCCACGCCTTCTTCCTCCTTGCTCATCCATTCTCGCGCACTCGAGCTCCAGCACCCAAGTTCGCGTTTTGCTCCTCAAACCACTCCAAGCATGTCCGGAGCGGGAGGCAAGTGGATGGTCTCCTCCGTTATGGAGGAGGACATCACAAAGCTAAGGGGAGCCGGATACCTGGCTGCGGATATCGCGCACCGGCTGCCAGATGCGGGGCGGATCGTCCCTACTCCAGAACCCCATGAGAGGGTGGTATTTCTTACCCACTTCGTCCGCGGACTGGGATTTCCCCTCCACCCGTTTGTCCGCAGGCTCATGTTCTACTATGGGCTGGACTTTCATGATCTGGCCGCCAATTTCATCCTCAACATCTTGGCGTTTATCGTCGTGTGCGAGGCCTTCCTCCGCATCAAGCCCCACTTCGGCCTGTGGCTGAAGACCTTCAACGTTAAACCTAAGGTGGTGGTCGGCCAGCAAGCGGAGTGCGGTGGCGCCATGGTGGGCAAGATGCCCAATGTCACCTGGCTTGAAGGGTCCTATGTGGAGACCGTAAAGGGGTGGCAATCGTGGTGGTTCTACATCACCGAGCCGCGCGACACCAACTGGGTGGCGGCCCCCGAATTTCGATCCGGAATCCCCATGTGGCTCACCTCCTGGAAAGAGAAGGGCCTATCCTGGGGTTCCTCGGTAGAGCTGACCGGACTCCAGACATACGTCAAAAACATGATGAGCAAGAAAATCAAGATCGTCCACATGGTCCAAGTCATGCTCTTCCGCCGGATCCTCCTGTTTCAAAGACAGGCATTCAATTTGTGGGAGTTCGACCCGGCCGAGCACCGGACACTGCGAGAGCTCTTCGACACAACGCACAAGGACGTCTAGAAGGTGGTGTTCAAGGTGCCGAGGTACCTCCTCCCCTTACCGAGGACCGCGGACTTAGCGCAAAGCGACCTGCCAATCCGGTAAGTCTTTTATATCTCATAAGATGTTCTTTTCCCCAGTATAACCACGCGCGGGATCTAAGCCTCCGCGCCATTTAACAGGACTGGGTAGCGACAGCGGAGCAGATCGATTGTCCGGCTCCCCTGCCCGAAGATCTAGCAGATGCTGTCCTAACGGAGATGCTGGTTCCGGCGCCTTATGAGGTGCCGGAGAAGAAGGCCAAGAAGAAGGCCACGGGGACCAGGAAGGGTCTCCGGCGCAAGGTTATATCGGACTCATCGTCCGAAAACACCGAGGCGCCCTCCTCCCACGAAAACGAGGAGGTGGAAGAGGAAAGTTCTCCCCCCAGCCGGGGGGGGGGACAGGAAAAGGAAGGCCGCCCCATCGGGCGAGGCCGAAGGGTCCAAGAAGGGAAGGACCCTCCTCCCGGACTGCTCCACCACGGCCGCTTTCAGCAACGAGGAGTGGTTACCCAGGGACAAGCCCCTGGTGAAGTCGTGAGTATCCGGATACCATAATAATTCTTGGTATGTCTTATTGTACTATTTCTTATAACGCCACGCATGATTATGCAGTCCATCCCGAGCCCATATCGACGTGTCTTCGTCGGATGATTCTTTGGGCCCGTCAGATATGAACAGCGATTCACTCCCGACCGCCTCCTCCCCCTTCCCTACGGACGACGCTGAGGTGTTGTCTCAAAGGGAATAGAACCAAGGGGAGACAGTTCCGGAGGCGCCCCAAGGCGACATTCCAGGTGCTGGGCATACGAGGGGAAAGTCTCCCTGGGCCCCAATGCCGGGGGCAACAAGTCTAGCCCCAAGCCGAATACGGCGCCGGAACCTCCAGTTGTTCCGGATTCTGTCAGGCAACCCCTCGCTAAGGGGGGCCAGCCGTCTGTGCCGAGGGCCTCTGTCCATCCAGAGGCATCGGACAACTTGCTGGAAGTGCTTCGCGGCGCTTCCATTGTCGAAGAGCATCGCACTATTATGAGTGCGGTAGTCAAGAAGGTTTAGTCCGCTAAGAGCGGACTGACTGAAGCCTGTGCCAGCCTCCTAACCGGCTTTGAGGTAAGTAATCAAATTGTAAGAAAATGTTACAGCATAGACAGTAGCCCCTGATGCTCTGTTTGGCGTTCGTGAAGAAAGGCCGAATAGAGGATCAAATAATAATCGCAGGAGTCTAATCGGAATGTGTCTATGTGAGTAAGCAGGCTTCACTGCTGGCCGCCGTTGCTCGTACTGCGGAGATCGCCGCACTGAAGCGGGACCTTGAGCGGTCCAAGGAAGAGCTCGGCCTTACCAAGAGGCAGCTCGAAGAGAACAAAGGTAAGTGACATCCCGTCTGAATATTGATAAAGAAAAATTTGGTTTTGGAATAATAGGATCGTCATGAATTTTGCTAGGGGCCACGACCGAAGTGGCAGCCCTGCAGAAGGCGCTAGCCGAGGCTGAAGACAAAGCGGCCAAGGAGCGCATCGAGCGAGAGAAGCAAGAGGCCCGAGTAGGCGAGGTGTAGCAAGAGCTCCAGGCTCTCGTCAAGAAACACGAGTCCTTGGAGCTTGACTCTAAGACGCAAGGGTCCAAGCTTGAGAAGGCCCTCGAAAGCGCACAACATGCCAAGGCCGAAGCCCAAAAGGCCCACCAGGAAATTGAAGCGGTTAAGAAGAGAGCGACGGGTAAGGCATTCATTATGCAAAGCAAGCATGTGAACAAAACTTTCTTTTTACTTACCCGAGTTCGGAGCTCTCCAGGAGCGTTCGCAGATCTACCCCTGAGTGTGTCGGATGCCGCGGAGTTCTACCGGGTTGAGGAGGGGAGCTCGACGGAGAAGTTGTTCTGGTCTCAATATACTGGGACCGAACACCCATTGCCCTTGAGCGACTAGTTGAAGCAACTGGTCGAGCTTCACAAGGCGGCCGGACAGGCCATGAAGGGTCTTATAGTCCGGATGTGGCCTGGCGAGCCCCTGCTTGTTAGCTACTTCGGTCTGGTGAGGCGCCTTGTGAATGCCTGCCCACGGTTTTAAGTCATAAAGCGGTCCGTCTGCATCGAGGGTGCGCGCAGGGCTTTTGCCCGGGCGAAGGTGCACTGGGCGAAGCTGGACGCCGAAAAGCTGGTCAAGGAGGGGCCGCCGGAGGGCAAGGAGCATCGCCACCCGGAAAAGTATTATGACAGTGTCTTGAAGGGTGCTCGCCTTGTGGCGGAGGAATGTGCTAAGGATGTAATATTTGAATGAATGTACTCATGTGATCCTGTAATATGAAACAAGTTCATTTGCGCTACACAACGCTTGTTAATTTAAAATATTACCTTCTGTGCGGCCGTTTATAAAATCTGAGAGTTGGCCAGTCGTCGGCTTCTGCCCCCATGTAACTAGTACTGAGGTGTTCGGGATAAACCTGAGCACTCTTTATCCCAATTTTGGGTCCTTCGAAGGAGGTGTTCAGCACAACGAACCAGGCAATCGGACTATAAAGCTTTATCACTCTCACTTAGCCATAGAAGTCTACAATTTTAAATTTTGGCGAAGCCCCTAGTATTCGGAAGGCCGAATTTGGGGCGCTATATACGCGGGCAAGGCCGACTCCTCGCCCGAAGCGGAAAAAGTCTTTAAGGACTTGAGACCTCTCGAACAGCGACCAGCTCTCGCCTCATCATGACAGTCAGTTTTCGGCTTTCTCTACTGAGGTGCTCGTCCGGAAGAACCGGGACACAATCGCAGTAGTTCTCCCAGTGCTACCTTAGCCGATATTGCGGAACGTAAGGTACCAAAACATGGGAGCCGGGCAAACCCAACTATTGACCCAAGACATGATTCGGAGCTGATGCATATAATGCTATAAGTTCGGGGTGCCGCACTGTCGAAAGTGTTCGGACTTCTCACGCCGTGTTATGGGGTATACTGAAGCCCCTGGCGCACTGGTCGTACCAGAATGTACGGGTGCAATTTGTCATAAATAAGCAGACAAGGAAAAGAAGAAAAAAGAAAGGGGAATGCAATAATAGGCTAACGCTATGCATTGTTATTAAATAATACGTCAAAGCGTACAGATACAAGTAGTGCCACAAGCAAAAAATAGGACTATTTGACATGTCCTATCCAAGGGCAAGCTGCGTATGGGTATGTAAAGCAGGTATATCGATCGTTATCAGAGACCACCTGGGGATTCCCTTGTACGTCGGAGCGTCTTGCTTCCTTGGGATTTCCTTGCCGCGATGGGTCCAACAATTAGACTGCCGGAAAGGGCTTCCAGAGAGTAAGGTCCTGAAAGAGAGAAAATTATGAAGGTATACGGCCCCTGGGGCGGTTGAGCCGCATTGTGGGACGTGCCATAGCGGTGCCTCCGCCTATGCCCATGGTATCTTGAGTGTGTGGTTATGTACGCGCGGCGTAAATTTTGTCACTTGACTGGGACTAGGGCGGAGGCCGAATTGCTAGGCGAGCTCAAAAGTGCCTGGCGATCCTCCTGCGGGGTACTCCGGACTCGATTGAAGGTGTCCGGGGTCTTTTTGCCGAATTGGCGGTTTGCCTAATAAGGCTGCTTTGCGCTTCTGCTGCGAGGGCCGCAGTGTGCTCCTCCGTGTGGAGCGAGCGCTCTGTGTTTCCATTAACTGTTATAACCCCGCGTGGTCCTGGCATTTTGAGTTTGAGGTATGCATAATGCGGTACCGCATTGAATATGGCAAATGCGGTTCATCCGAGCAGTGCGTGATAGCCAATGCGAAAGGGGACGATGTCAAAGATTAACTCCTCGCTTCGAAAGTTGTCCGGAGATCCGAAGACCACTTCCAGCGTGATTGAGCCCGTGCAACAGGCCTCTACACCTGGGATTACACCTTTAAAGGTGGTTTTGGTGGGTTTGATCCTCGAGGGGTCTATGCCCATTTTGCGCACTATATCCTGATAGAGCAGGTTCAGGCTGCTGCCATCGTCCATAAGGACTCGAGTGAGGTGAAATCCGTCAATGATGGGGTCAAGGACCAATGAGGCAGATCCGCCATGACGGATACTAGTGGGGTGGTCCCTGCGATCGAAGGTGATCGGACAAGAGGACCATGGGTGAACTTTGGGGTGACTGGCTCCATCGCATAGACATCCCTTAGTGCACGCTTTCGTTCCCTCTTGGGAATATGGGTGGCGTATATCATGTTCACCATTTTCACTTGTGGAGGGAACCTCTTCTGTCCTCCTGTGTTCGGCGGCCGAGGTTCCTCCTCGTCGTCGCTATGCAGCCCCTTGTCCTTGTTTTCGGTGTTCAACTTGTCGGCCTGCTTGAACACCCAGCATTCTTTGTTGGTGTGATTGGCTGGCTTATCGGGGGTGCCGTGAATTTGACACGAGCAATCGAGTATGCGGTCTAAACTGGACGAGCCTGGATTGCTTTTTTTGAACGGTTTTTTCGGCTGACCGGATTTAGAGCCACTTAATCCGGCATTGACTGCCGTGTCTTCGGCGTTGTCGCCGTTGTTGCGGCGCTTGTGTCTGTTGCGACGTGGTCTGCCGTTAGTATCTTTGGCATATGAATTGCCAGGATTTCTTGATGTGTTATCGCTGCGAGCCGGCCAGCTGTCCTCGCCAGCGCAAAAGCAGGTCATGAGTGTCGTGAGGGCTGCCATGGACTTCAGCTTCTCTTGGCCGAGGTGTCGGGCGAGCCACTCATCCCGGATGTTATGTTTAAATGTCGCTAAGGCCTCGGCATCTGGACAATCGACAATTTGGTTCTTTTTAGTTAGGAACTGAGTCCAGAATTTCCTGGCCGATTCCCCTGGCTGTTGGGTTATGTGGCTCAAGTCATCAGCATCTGGTGGTCGCACATAAGTGCCCTGGAAGTTGTCAAGGAATGCATCTTCCAAATTCTCCCAACTGCCAATGGAGTTTGCTAGCAGGCTATTCAGCCACTACCGAGCTGGTCCTTTGAGTTTTAGTGGGAGGTACTTGATGGCATGTAGATCGTCACCGCGGGCCATGTGGATGTGGAGGAGGAAGTCCTCGATCCATACCGCGGGGTCTGTTGTGCCATCGTATGACTCAATGTTCACGGGTTTGAATCCTTCTGGGAATTCATGATCCATTAGTTCATCGGTGAAGCATAGGGGGTGTGCGGCGCCTCTGTGGCGGGCTATGTCACGACGCAGTCCATACGAGTCTTGTCTGCTATATTCGGCCTGGCCGGATTAGCTTTTAGTGTATTCGGCGTGACAATCATCGTCACGCGTTGGGGCGCGGCCCTGTGATCCGTAGATCGATCTTGTATGTCCTGCTTTGTTTTCCAATACGTCTCGCAGGTCCCGTGTGTTTCCCCGGGCCTTGGTATTTTTGTTTGAATGGCGGCGGGGTGCGGGCTGGACATCGGGCTGATATGCCACTCTGTCTCAGCCACGAGGTGGCCGATCAACCTCATCATACGCTAGTAATGTAGGTTTTAATGCTTCCTCCTCGAGTTGGGGTAGCAACCTGCGCTTTGGGTAACTCTTGGTTGGGCGTTCGAGTTCATATTCCTCGGCCGCCAGGACCTCGGTCCATCTATCCGCTAGCAGGTCTTGGTCAGCTCGAAGCTGTTGTTGCTTTTTCTTCAGGCTGTTTGCTGTGGCTATAAGCCGACGCTTGAAGCGCTCCTGCTCGACGGGATCCTCAGGCACGATAAATTCGTCGTCGCCGAGGCTCACCTCGTCTTTGGAGAGAGGCATGTAATTGTCATCCTCTGATTCTCCGTCAGCTGCCTGTTCCGGAGGGCTAGCTTGTTCATCCTCCCGCTGGAGGTCTCGCTGGAGGGGATTGTCGTCGTCTTCGGCACTATCCGGAGCGTTATTGTCTCTTGTGCCCGTATGGCTGCTTTTGCTATGGCGGGAGTTAGAGCGGCGCCGCTGACGTCGGTGCTTGGATTGCTTCTTGGAGGAATTATCCTCCGCTGTCTTATCGCCATCGCCTTCTTTGGGGGTGTCCACCATGTATATATCATATGATGAGGTGGCAGTCCAACGTCCTATGGTCGGTGGTTCCTGTTCGTCTCCTGCATCATCGTCCACACCGTCGATGTCTTCGGAGCCGAAATCGAGCATGTCGGCTAAATCGTCGACAGTGGCTACTAAGTGGGTGGTGGGGGGGGGGGCGAATTTCTTCGTCGTCCGCATCCCATTCTGGCCGGACATAGTTTGACCAAGCGTCTCCTGACAAGGAGAGAGACCTCAATGAGTTTAGCACATCGCCCAGTGGTGAGTGCTGAAAGATATCCGCGGAGGAAAACTCCATAATCGTTGCCCAATCGGATTCGATAGGCACGGACGCAGGCGGCTCGGAGCCCGTGGCCGGGGATGAATCCAAGTGTCCGGCAATATGGGTCTCATAGGAAGTGAAGTCGGCATTCGGCTCTATCTCTGCTGAGTGCGCGGCCTTCGTGGCGGGGTCCATCCACCCGTCCTTGGATGGCGCAATCTGTTCCGGATTGAGGGTCGGAGTAGTTGCAGGTGTGATCTCCCGAACACTGTCCGACGGCAGAGCTAAGTCATGCTCGTCGCGACTGTGCGGCGCACTTGACATGGGCTCGAATCCGTCGAAGATCAAGTCTCCGCGGATGTCGGTAGTATAGTTCAAGTTTCCAAACCTGACCTGATGGCCATGGGCGTAGCTCTCGATCTGCTCCAAATGGACAAGAGAGTTGGCCCGCAGTACGAAGCCGCCGAATACGAAGATCTGTCTGGGGAGGAAAACCTCAACCTGGATCGCATCGTTGCCGATGATCGAAGGTGCCATCATTCCTTGTGGTGACGGCACAGTGGAACTCTCAATGAAAGCACCAATGTCGGTGTCAAAACCGGCGGATCTCGGGTAGGGGGTCCCGAACTGTGCGTCTAAGGCGGATGGTAACAGGAGGCGGGGGACACGATGTTTACCCAGGTTCGGGCCCTCTCGATGGAGGTAATACCCTACTTCCTGCTTGATTGATCTTGATGATATGAGTATTACAAGAGTTGATCTACCACGAGATCATAGAGGCTAAACCCTAGAAGCTAGCCTATGGTATGATTGTTGTTGTCCTACGGACGAAACCCTCCGGTTTATATAGACACCAGAGGGGGCTAGGGTTACACAGAGTCGGTTACAAAGGAGGAGATCTACATATCCGAATTGCCAAGCTTGCCTTCCATGCAAAGGAGAGTCCCACCCGGACATGGGACGAAGTCTTCAATCTTGTATCTTCATGGTCCAACAGTCCGGCCAAAGGATATAGTCCGGCTGTCCGAGGACCCCCTAATCCAGGACTCTCTCAATGAAAGCACCAATGTCGGTGTCAAAACCGGCGGATCTCAGGTAGGGGGTCCCGAACTGTGCGTCTAAGGCGGATGGTAACAGGAGGCAGGGGACACGATGTTTACCCAGGTTCGGGTCCTCCCGATGGAGGTAATACCCTACTTCCTGCTTGATTGATCTTGATGATATGAGTATTACAAGAGTTGATCTACCACGAGATCGTAGAGGCTAAACCCTAGAAGCCAGCCTATGGTATGATTGTTGTCCTCCTACGGACTAAACCTTCCGGTTTATATAGACACCGGAGGGGGCTAGGGTTACACAGAGTCAGTTACAAGGGAGGAGATCTACATATCCGTATTGCCATGCTTGCCTTCCACGCCAAGGAGAGTCCCGTCCGGACACAGGACGAAGTCTTCAATCTTGCATCTTCATAGTCCGACAGTCCAGCTAAAGTATATAGTCCCGCTGTCTGAGGACCCCCTAATCCAGGACTCCCTCAGTAGCCCCTGAACCAGGCTTCAATGACGATGAGTCCGGCACGCAGATTGTCTTCGGCATTGTAAGGCGGGTTCCTCCTCCGAATACTCCATAGAAGATTTTGAACACAAGGATAGTGTCCGGCTCTGCAAAACAAATTCCACATACCACCGTAGAGAGAATAATATTTCCACAAATCTAATTAGCTGACACATTCTGCAGCATGACATCACACCACGGCCCGGTCATTATTCGAACCTTTTTCTCAACCAGCCACTGCACATATTGCGAGGCAGTTTTCTTGGCACGTCTTGTCGAAGCAGAGATCGTGTCCCCTTATCACGGGATTCTCATCAATACGGGTGTGGGTAACCCAACCGCACCATCAATTACGGCGATTGGGGAATAAGCGAGTTTGCCAGGTAGGCGGGGAGGCGCATAGTTTCTTCCGCCCTTATAAAGGGACAAGGATTCATCTTTTCACCCACACCCTCTTCCTCCTTGCTCATCCATTCTTGTGCACTCGAGCTCCAGCACCCAAGTTCGCATTTTCTCCTCAAACCACTCGAAGCATGTCCGGGGCGGGAGGCAAGTGGATGGTCTCCTCCGTTACGGAGGAGGACATCACAAAGCTACGGGGACCCGGATACCTGGCCGCGGATATCGCGCACCGGCTGCCAGATGCGGGGCAGATCGTCCCTACTCCAGAACCCCATGAGAGGGTGGTTTTTCTTACCCACTTCGTCCATGGACTGGGATTTCCCCTCCACCCGTTTGTCAGCGGGCTCATGTTCTACTAAGGGCTGGACTTTCACGATCTGACCCCCAATTTCATCCTCAACATCTCGGCGTTTATCGTCGTGTGCGAGGCCTTCCTCTGCATCAAGCCCCACTTCGGCCTATGGCTGAAGACCTTCAACGTTAAACCTAAGGTGGTGGTCGGCCAACAAGCGGAGTGCGGAGGCGCCATGGTGGGCAAAATGCCCAATGTCACCTGGCTCGAAGGCTCCTATGTGGAGACCGTAAAGGGGTGGCAATCGGGGTGGTTCTACATCATCGAGCCACGCGACACCAACTGGGTGGCGGCCCCCGAATTTCGATCCGGAATCCCCATGCGACTCACCTCCTGGAAAGAGAAGGGCCTATCCTGGGGTTCCTCGGTGCAGCTGACCGGACTCCAAACCTGCGTCAAAAACATGGTGAGCAAGAAAATCAAGCTCATCAACGTGTTCCAAGTCATGCTCTTCCGCCGGATCCTCCCGTGTCAAAGACGGGCATTCAATTTGTGGGAGTACGATCCGGCCGAGCACCAGACGCTGCGAGAGCTCTTTGACACGACGCACAAGGACGTCTGGAAGGTGCTGTTCAAGGGCACCGAGGTACCTCCTCCCCTTACCGAGGACCGCGGACTCAGCGCAAAGCGCCCTGCCAATCCGGTAAGTCTTTTATATCTCATCAGATGTTCTTTTCCCAAGTATAACCATGCGCGGGATCTAAGCCTCCACGCCATTTAACAGGACTGGGTAGCGACAGAGGAGTAGATCGATTGTCCGGTGCTACCTCTTGAGCACTGCGTTGGTTTTCCCTTGAAGAGGAAAGGGTGATGCAGCAAAGTAGCGTAAGTATTTCCCTCAGTTTTTGAGAACCAAGGTATCAATCCAGTAGGAAGCTATGCGCGAGTCCCTCGCACCTACACAAAACAAATAAATCCTCGCAACCAACGTGATAAGGGGTTTTCAATCCCTTCACGGTCACTTACGAGAGTGAGATCTGATAGATATGATAGTATAATATTTTTGGTATTTTTATGATAAAGATGCAAAGTAAAATAAAAGCAAAGTAAAAAGCAAAGGAAATAACTAAGTGTTGGAAGATTAATATGATGAAGATAGACCCGGGGGTCATAGGTTTCACTAGTGGCTTCTCTCAAGAGCATAAGTATTTTACGGTGGGTGAACAAATTACTGTTGAGCAATTGACAAAATTGAGCATAGTTATGAGAATATCTAGGTATGATCATGTATATAGGCATCACGTCCGAGACAAGTAGACCGACTCCTGCCTGCATCTACTACTATTACTCCACACATCGACCGCTATCCAGCATGCATCTACAGTATTAAGTTCATAAGAACAGAGTAACGCCTTAAGCAAAATGACATGATGTAGAGGGATAAATTCATGCAATATGATAAAAACCCCATCTTGTTATCCTCGATGGCAACAATACAATATGTGCCTTGCTGCCCCTATTGTCACTGGGAAAGGACACCGCAAGATTGAACCCAAATTTAAGCACTTCTCCCATTGCAAGAAAGATCAATCTAGTAGGCCAAACCAAACTGATAATTCGAAGAGACTTGCAAAGATAACCAATCATACATAAAAGAATTCAGAGAAGATTCAAATATTGTTCATAGATAAACTTGATCATAAACCCACAATTCATCGGTCTCAAAAAAAACACACCACAAAAAAAAGATTACATCGAATAGATCTCCACGAGAGAGGGGGAGAACATTTTATTGAGATCCAAAAAGAGAGAAGAAGCCATCTAGCTAATAACTATGGACTCGAAGGTCTGAGGTAAACTACTCACACTTCATCGGAGAGGCTATGGTGTTGATGTAGAAGCCCTCCGTGATGGATGCCCCCTCCGGCGGAGCTCCAGAACAGGCCCCAAGATGGGATCTCGTGGGTACAGAAGGTTGCGGTGGTGGAATTAGGTTTTTGGCTCCGTATCTGATCGTTTGGGGGTATGTAGGTATATATAGGAGTAAGAAGTACGTCGGTGGAGCAACAGGGGGCCCACGAGGGTGGAGGGCGCGCCCTAGGGGGGGGGGGTAGGCGCGCCCCCTACCTCGTGTCATCCCTGTTGGTTGCTTGACGTAGGGTCCAAGTCTCCTGGATCTTGTTCGTTCCAAGAATCACGTTCCCGAAGGTTTCATTCCGTTTGATATTCTTTTTCTGCGAAACTCTGAAATAGGCAAAAAACAGCAATTCTGGGCTGGGCCTCCGGTTAATAGGTTAGTCCCAAAAATAATATAAAAGTGAATAATAAAGCCCAATAATGTCCAAAACAGAAGATAATATAACATGGAGCAATCAAAAATTATAGATACGTTGGAGACGTATCAAGCATCCCCAAGCTTAATTCCTGCTCGTCCTCGAGTAGGTAAATGATAAAAACATAATTTTAATGCGGAGTGCTACTAGGCATAATTTCAATGTAATTCTTCTTAATTGTGGTATGAATATTCAGATCCGAAAGATTCAAGATAAAAGTTCATATTGACATAAAAATAATAATACTTCAAGCATACTAACTAAGCAATTATTGTCGGCGTTCTGGGAACTGGGGTCCCCAGACTTGCCTGCCTGCGGCCCACAGCGTGGCCAAGCAGCAGGCCGTGCGGCCCATCTTTGTCAACAAGGCATCCAAGACCCTCGCGAGGCGGACGACACAAGACCTCCTATAGAGTGGCCTAGCCAGGCAGGGTCACGAGGAGTGGAGATATAAAGGCAAGGCAAACCTCACGAGGCTTTCGTGACGTGAGCCATGACAAATGGTACCAGGCGGGTGCCAGTGCGCGCATCGTCCCTATTTCCACTTTGGTGCTAAGGAGGCCAGCGCAGGCGAAGAGTACCGAGGCACCAGGCAAAGGTTGACATATTGGTGCAACAAGACCAAGACCAGGAGGACGGCAAGGCGGAGGTCATCATGGAGCCCAAGACGGCGTCACCCCAGGGCTTTTCGCAGGCGAAGACCGCTTTTGTCAGGATAGCTTGTACTAGCTGTCCCCCTTCAAATTTGCCCGCCGTTGTTGGCTCCCTTCCCGCTCGATATTTGGGAAGAGGACCAGGGCCTCTATAAATAGGACTAGCCACCACAGTAGGAGGGGACGGATCCCGAACTAGTTCAGATCATCTTCTACTGCACAAGCACAAGAACACCTCAACCTTAGGAGGCTGTTCTTCCCTTGTACTGTTCACCATCAGCCCAAGAGGCAATCCACCACCACCACACTGGAGTAGGGTATTACACCACAATGGTGGCCCGACCCATATAAACCTCGTGTCTTTCTGTGTTGCGAGTTCGTCGAGTTCGTCCGCAAGATCTTAGCGAGCTAGAGCGTAGATCGGTAGGAGGGAGAGACTTCGCGCGCACCCCAGTGTTTGAACCTTAAGGGTTTGCCGGAACCCCACATCCGACATTTGGCGCGCTAGTTAGGAGTGCGCAGGAGCTTCTTCTCCACCAGTCAGCTCTCTGACGCTCACCAGCTACGATGTCTGGCGACCCAAGGGCCGGCTCCGACCGCTGGGCGGCCTGGCCAGCCCGGACAGCGCCGCCTGCCCATGAAGGTCTCGACCCCGCACTCCAAGCGGCACGGGTGCCACCAAGCTCCGCCGGGCGCGGACAGCGCGGCCAGGCGTCGTCCACCCTCACCCCGCGGGAAGTACGAGTCGCGGCAAGAGCGGCGAGTCACGCCGCAGCAACAACACTGCCCTCACGGCGGGAGCAAGCAAACATGCGGGCGGCGCTCACGGTGGCAAGGGAGCTGCTGCGATGCAGGCTGATGGAGAGCGGCCGGGACACGCTGCTTGAGCGTGTTGCTGAGCTGCTGGACGCAGTGGCGTCCGGAGCACCACCCTTCTACTATCGACTCCCCCCCAGGCCACTGCAGGGCCGCGCGGCGAACCTCACCACATTCGCGCACCATCAACTACGCCCGGGGGCTTCATCAACATCAGCACGACCGGCAGCGTAGGGGGCTCCAATTCCCCCATGCCGCCCTCAACAAGCACGAGCACAAGCGCCACCCCCATGGTCCCGACCGGATGCCGTATTGTCATCCCCAGGACGCCATCATGGGCGGAGCAACATGGAGCGTGGGGCACCACGGCGAGGTGTTCGGGGTGACGGCCCCGGAGGCTTACGTGCCCCGCATGGTGGACCAAAGGTACGCACCAGAGGACGGCATCGGCTCATTCGTTGGAGAAGATTGGGGAGAGGGGACGCTAGGAGCCGAAGCCTTCCAAGAACCAACGGAGAACCACAATGATCGCGCCAGCAGCGGCAATTACAGGGTACCGCTAGTCTCTCAGGAACAGGCTTATGTTAACCATGGACTACAGATGAACCAGGTTGCAGCATCGATCGATGACCCAGGCACGGCGGCACCCGTTCCAACAAGGGAGACACGCTGGGGGCCACCGAGAGGGAGCCAGGAGCAAGGCCCCGCCCCGCGGCGCGCGACGCCTGACGACACCCGGAGGTAGGCCCTCTGCCGGGGAGGCCTCGACAACCCTTCCCCCGGCAGAGGACCTGTGGTCGCCGAGGGAACCACTGGCGTCCTCTTTCCCTCCTCTGTGTCGTCCTGGTGACCGGTCTGGTCAGAGGAGGTCGAGGGTGGCGCAAGGCAGGGCCCTCGTCTGGCGATATGAAGCAAGGCCGGTACCTGTGAAGAAGGCCCAGTGCCTGTGAAGCTCGCCGCCCGTGACACTCTCACGTAATAATGAGTTGGGGCTGTACACGCCCCGGAGTCTCAGGAGAGCCGGCCTCACGCCCTGGTGCTCCCTCCCACGCCTAGTGGCAGCACTTAGCTCCGCGCTAGTGAGAAGACTTGAAGACCAGAAGACTAGACTAGGTGCCGGGCGCGGCCTTTTGCTTTGGATCTCTCTTTCTGTAGCTTTGCTTTCTGGATCCGGATTTGAGTTGAAGCTGAGTTTTTATCGATGCACGGGGGGGGAGCCTTTTCTCGTTTGAGCAATTTCTTGGCTTCTGGATATCGTTTTGTCTGGGACTCATGTCCGTCGCCTTTCCCTCACGAGCTCCTCACGAGCGGGACTGCGCGAAGCACGCGCACGCCAAGCGCGCGCTAACACTGCAACTGGTGCTCACCTCTCGTGGGGCCCCTTCCGACGGGGCGACGAGCTCCGCAAGGTTCTCAGGAACTCGACACATCGCAGCCCAGCTCAGAGCTAGCGCTGACTAAGGTAAACCAAGACAGAAAACTCGCATCAGGATTCACAAGTTCACGAGGACACAAACTCACATCGCATGGAAAAGTAAAAACTGCAATTTGCTTACATGAGGGGCTCCCCCTCTCAAAATGCTCTTACAAGTTTCCAAGGGCCATGCCCGAGTTTGTGCGCAGGAAGAAATGACATGAGAATAAGGGATCAGCCAGAAATGTCGCTCGCTGCGTCACCCGCAGACGCCTCACTCGCGTCGTCGTCTTCATCGGCATCATCGCCGCCATCGGCGACGCCGCCGTCGCCATCATCGACCACGTTGCCTTCGTCTGCGATGACCACCACCGCGTCATCCTCCGAAGTGAAGGCCCTGACCAACGCGTCCACATTGTTCTCAACCCAGCACGCTAGGTCGCCCCGGACAACCGTGGGTACGGGGGCGATGGTGGCGTCAAAGTCAAAGTTGGGGTCGGCATTCAGGAGGTGGCTAAAGACACGGGAGAAAGCGCGCTCAAGCAAGCCACGCCCCCTTTCCTCCACGAGCTGGCGAGCTCTGGCAGATCGAGCCTCCAGGCGCGTCACCACCTCGGTGAAGAAGGTCAGGTGGCTGGCATAATCATTTGAGTGAGGGGTCGGTGCCTCCACGTCCCAGATATGGCCCAGGGCGATATTGGCCCTGTTCCGGAGATCCTGAAGCATAGGGACATGCTCGCGCTCCAGCGTCCGACGTTGGAGCACCTCCTCCGTGCTTTGCCTCGCGATGGCTTCTGCGTCATCAACCCGCCTCCGGAGGGAACGCAGCTAGGCGCGGGCGGAGGCCAAGTCCGATTGCGCCGTGACCAGGGCGGCGGCCGTGGCTTCCGCGCGCCTCTCAGCCTCGTCCAACCTGGGCCTGAGGGCAGCGGCCCTGCGCTCACCCTCCACGCCCGCGAGCTTCAGCTTCAGGTCGTACCTGCCCTCCAGGTCCGCGCGAACCTCAGCCACCCGGTGGTTCACCTCCTCCTCAACTCCAGCCTCGCGAGCCCCGACGGCGTCTTCTGCTTGGGCAACTTGACGCTCCCTCGTCTCAAGTTGCTCGAGCTCGCGGCTGCGCTCCATGGCCTCCAGGGCCAGCGCCTCCTCACGCTTCCGGACCTCCTCTTCCTCCGCGGGCGTCTCCCTCAGTGACGCAAGAGCGGCACTGCGCGCCTCCACCTGCTGCTCAAGAGACGCGCTCCAGGCCTGGAGCTCCCATGCGCGCTTCTCCGCAGCCTCGCGGCGGCGATCAGCCTCGCGAGCCTCTTCCAAGGCTCGTGAGCGGGCTTCGTAGGAAACCTTGAGAGACGCCTCGGCCTTTGCGTTCTCAAGGTCACACTGATAGCGGCTGAGGTTGATGGCCACCTTCAGCTTGCACCGCTCCTCCGCAAGCCGGAGACCTTCGGCCTCAAGACGCGAGTCGACACTCGCGAGCTCTTCACCAAGCCGGCTCATCGCTTCTTGGAAGAGCTCATGGCGAACCACGCTCCGCCCGCGCTCAAGCTCGAATGCCCGACCTTCTTCGTCCTCCACCTCGGGGGCTGCGGGCGGGGCGCCAAGCGGCGCGCCACCCCTCGGCAGGGGGCTGGGGGCTGGCGCCGCACCCGACACCAGCCCGTCCTCGTGAGAAGCCCAAGCCTGCTGGGGCTCGCTGCTCGAAGAGGAGCCGAGGATCGAAGCCAACAAGTTTCCGTCAAATATCAGCGGAGGAGTCTTGGGCATGCCTGCCAAGCTCCATGCAAGACCAAGGGGGAGGAGTGACGAGGCGACAGGTTCACCGCGCCAGGAAGGCAAGAGTGCCCCTTCAACCAACCCTGGTCCAGGGCAACCAGCGGACTCGGAGCGTTCAAGGATGGCGGAAGAGTTAAGGAAGAAGGAGGCCGTTTCTCAGGAGACTCAGCAGCCTCAGTGGAAGGAGCCCTGAAAGACTAGAGTCAGAAGAAGAAAGCAACACACAAAGAGCCACAACGGTACGGTACTTACACGTCAATGGCGATGTACTTCCTCCGCTTCAGCAGTCCAAAGATGTTGCTGCCGCTGGGAGATCCTTTCCTCTTGCGGAGCTCGTCGAAGTCCACACAAAGACGACCGAAACGCTGGACGTGACGTCCGGTGCGCAGCGGGGCTGAAGAAGAGCTCGGAAGAATATCTTCAGGGGTGCCCGGTTGCGGCGAACAGCCGGGCACCGTTTCACCACGACCTCCCGAGGCTCCTAGAGCCTTGGCCTCGGGAGCCACATGCATCGTCTCCTCAGCAACCGATGCCCCAGGAGGGGAGTGACAGGCTCCTGAGGATGATGCCCTAGGATCACCACTCGGCACGTGCTCCTCAACACTCGAGCCGCCGGCCTTCGCCTGAGCTCGCCCACCTGCACCGTCACTTGGGGCGAGCTCAGCGTCAGGGGCAAGGAAGGGAACCACGACAACGGGGTTCTCGCGAGGCCCCTCCAGTCCGATCGGTCACGGCCCACATTCATCGAAGAGAGGCATGTCCTTTACAAATTCATCCTTATTCTTGCAGCGGTACAACAAACAGTTCTTCCCAGGCAGTTCGGCCGGCAGAAAGACACCCGTCAGGACCTTTAGCACTGTTCGCCGCGTCCCGAGGAGGAGCCCGGACTCCTGAAACCTCATGTGGTCCTGGCTGCTAAGCAAGGTCCACATTGGGCGAGAATGGTGCTGAAGCGGAGCAACCCGGCGTTGGACGAATTCCTTCACCACCATCGGTGCAGTTACGCCGCGATCCTTCAGCAGCCTCAACCTGAGCCAGACGTGGGCAAGGCCGGGGCTCGCGAGCCGCTGATGGCTCCAGCCGGAGTTAGGAACAGCGGGCCCCGACGGAGCCAGAAGCACAGGACTGAGCACACTGGCATCGACGAACACCCATCGTATCCGGAATTTGCTCGTGGATGGAGGAAGCTCGAAATCGATCCCCTCGCCCGCCGTAGCAGCCACGGCCTGGAAACTCACGCACCCCGAGCATTGCTGAGGGTCGGCCAGATGCAATGAGAAGAAGTGACGGAGGAGGGCCACTGAAGGAGCGATGCCCACCATGTCTTCGCACACGAAGGCGAAGACAACAAGAAGAGTCACAGACTGAGGGTCGAGATGCAGCAAGTGGATATGATAATGCGCAAGCACGGAATTGAAGAAGGCGGAGAAGGGTGGAATCAGGCTAACCCAGAGGGCATCTATGAAGATTGGGACCTCGGTGGCCGTCTGAGCCGTGCGTGTGCGAGACGCGGGCCAAGCCACCGTCTCCCCCACTCATTGAAGCTGGAAGAAAGCATCGGGCGCACCTTGTCCATGGCCTCATCGTTGAGCACCTGAGACCGGCCGAGCACCGGCGCAAAGGACGGAGGCGCAGCTGGAAGAGACAGAGGACTCTTCCCCTTCTCAGCTTGTTTAGGCGCCATGGCGATGGAGCAGGCGGAGCGCGAGTCAGATTGGAGAAGAGAAGCAGAGCCACAAGGAAGTAGGGGAATTGGGGAAGCAAGGCGCAGGAGGCGGAGGAATAACTATGTAGGCCATAGGGGCCGCATAGCCAGGCGGATTCAAAGGCAGCGTGGGGAAGCGGAGACGCCCACGTCCAATCAACCGCCACGCGTCGACTGAGGCCGCAGGCTTTTGGGGCCCGCGGTGCTCCGAACTTGACCCTTGGCTTCGCCGCGAAGCCAAGCCCGAGCGCACCTTGGGCCCGGGGGCTACTATCGGCGTTCTAGGAACGGGGGTCCCCAGACTTGCCTGCCTGCGGCCCACAGGGTGGCCAAGCAGCAGGCCGTGCGGCCCATCTTCGTCAACAAGGCATCCAAGACCCTTGCGAGGGTCCAAGCCTCGTGAGGCGGACGATGCAAGACCTCCTCTGGAGTGGCCTAGCCAGGCAGGCTCACGAGGAGCGGAGATATCAAGGCAAGGCAAACCTCACGAGGCTTTCATGACGTGAGCCATGACGAACGGTACCACGCGGGTGCCAGGCGGGCGCCAGTGCGCGCAGCGTCCCTATTTCCTCTTTGGTGTTAAGGAGGCGAGCACAGGCGAAGAGTACCGAGGCACCAGGCAAAGGTTGCCATATTGGTGCAACAAGACCAAGACCAGGAGGACGGCAAGGCGGAGGTCAATGTGGAGCCCAAGACGGCGTCACCCGAGGGCTTTTCGCAGGCGAAGACCGCTTTTGTCAGGATAGCTTGTACTAGCTGTCCCCCTTCAAATTTGCCCGCCGTTGTTGGCTCCCTTCCTGCTCAATATTTGGGAAGAGGACCAGGGCCTCTATAAATAGGACTAGCCACCACAGTAGGAGGGAACGGATCCCGAACTAGTTCAGATCATCTTCTACTGCACAAGCACAAGAACACCTCAACCTCAGGAGGCTGTTCTTCCCTTGTACTGTTCATCATCAGCCCCAGAGGCAATCCACCACCACCACACTGGGGTAGGGTATTACACCACAACAGTGGCCCGAACCAGTATAAACCTCATGTCTTTCTGTGTTGCGAGTTCGTCGAGTTCGTCCACAAGATCTTAGCGAGCTAGAGCGTAGATCGGTAGGAGGGAGAGACTTCGCGCGCACCCCAGTGTTCGAACCTTAAGGGTTTGCTAGAACCCCACATCCGACAATTATGTCTTCTCAAAATAACATGGCCAAAGAAAGTGCATCCCTACAAAATCATATAGTTTAGTCATGCTCCATTTTCGTCACACAAGAATGCTCTCATCATGCACAACCCCAATGACAAGCCAAGCAATTGTTTCATACTTTAGTAATCTCAAACCTATAAACCTTCACGCAATACATGAGCGCGAGCCATGGACATATCACTATTGGTGGAATAGAATATGATGATGGGGGTTATGTGTAGAAGACAAAAAAGGAGAAAGTCTCACATCAACGAGGCTAATCAATGAGCTATGGAGATGCCCGTCGATTGATGTTAATGCAAGGAGTAGGGATTGCCATGCAACGGATGCACTAGAGCTATAAATGTATGAAAGCTCAATAAAAGAAACTAAGTGGGTGTGCATCCAACTTGCTTGCTCACGAAGACCTAGGGCACTTGAGGAGGCCCATTGTTGGAATATACAAGCCAAGTTCTATAATGAAAAATTCCCACTAGTATATGAAAGTGATAAAACAAGAGACTCTCTATTATGAAGATTATGGTGCTACTTTGAAGCACAAGTGTGGTAAAGGATAGTAACATTGTCCCTTCTCTATTTTTCTCTCATTTATTTTTTATTTTTTTGGGCCTTCTCTTTTTTATGGCCTTTCTCTCTCTCTCTTTTTATTCCTCACTTGGGACAATGCTCTAGAAAATGATGATAATCACACTTCTATTTATTTACAACTCAATGATTACAACTCGATACTAGAACAAAGTATGACTCTATATGAATGCCTCCGGCAGTGTACCGGGATATGCAATGAACCAAGAGTGACATGTATGAAAGAATTATGAAGGGTGGCTTTGCCACAAATACTATGTCAACTACATGATCATGCTAAGCAATATGACAATGATGAACGTGTCATGATAAACGGAATGGTGGAAAGTTGCATCGCAATATATCTCGGAATGGCTATGGAAATGCTATAATAGGTAGGTATGGTTGCTGTTTTGAGGAAGATATAAGGAGGTTTATGTGTGAAAGAGCGTATCATATCACGGGGTTTGGATGCACCGGCGAAGTTTGCACCAACTCTCAATGTGAGAAAGGGCAATGCACGGTACCGAAGAGGCTAGCAATGATGGAAGGGTGATAGTGCGTATAATCCATGGACTCAACATTAGTCATAAAGAACTCACATACTTATTGCAAAAATCTACAAGTCATCAAAATCCAAGCACTACGCGCATGCTCCTAGGGGGATTGATTGGTAGGAAAAGACCATCGCTTGTCCCCGACCGCCACTCATAAGGAGGACAATCAAAGAACACCTCATGTTTCAAATTTGTTACATAACGTTTACCATACGTGCATGCTACGGGACTTGCAACCTTCAACACAAGTATTTCTCAAATTCACAACTACTCAACTAGCACGACTTTGATATCACTACCTCCATATCTCAAAACAATCATCAAGCATCAAACTTCTCTTAGTATTCAAAACACTCATAAGAAAGTTTTTACTAATCTTGAATACCTAGCATATTAAGATTATTTAAGCAAATTACCATGCTATTTAAGACTCTGAAAATAATCTAAGTGAAGCATGAGAGATCAATAGTTTCTTTAAAACAAATCCACCACCGTGCTCTAAAAGATATAAGTGAAGTACTAGAGCAAAACTATATAACTCAAAAGATATAAGTGAAGCACATAGAGTATTCTAATAATTTCCGAATCATGTGTGTCTCTCTCAAAAGGTGTGTACAGAAAGGATGATTGTGGTAAACTAAAAAGCAAAGACTCAAATCATACAAGACGCTCCAAGCAAAACACATATCATGTGGTGAATAAAAATATAGCTCCAAGTAAAGTTACCGATGGAAGTAGACGAAAGAGGGGATGCCTTCCGGGGCATCCCCAAGCTTTGGATTTTTGGTGTCCTTAGATTATCTTGGGGGTGCCATGGGCATCCCCAAGCTTAGGCTCTTGCCACTCCTTGTTCCATAATCCATCAAATCTTTCACCCAAAACTTGAAAACTTCACAACACAAAACTCAACAAAAAATCTCGCGAGCTCCGTTAGCGAAAGAAAACAAAAGACCACTTCAAGGTACTGTAATGAGCTCATTCTTTATTTATATTGGTTTTAGACCTACTGTATTCCAACTTCTCTATGGTTTATAAACTATTTTACTAGCCATAGATTCATCAAAATAAGCAAACAACACACGAAAAACAGAATCTGCCAAAAACAGAACAGTCTGTAGTAATCTGTAACTAACTGAAACTTCTGGAACTCCAAAAAACAGCCAAAATGGGACGACCTAGGAAATTTGTTTATTGATCAGCAGCAATTGAAATCAATATTTTATCACGTTCTGGTGATTTTTAACAATTATTTTCGTGAACAGAAAGTTTCTGGAAATTTCTGCAAGATCAAATAACTATCATCCAAGAAGATCCTATAGGTTTAACTTGGCACAAACAATAATGAAAACATAAAAACACATCTAACCAGAGGCTAGATCAAAGATTTATTCCTAAACAGAAGCAAAAAGCAAAAAAAAAACTAAAAATAAAATTGGGTTGCCTCCCAACAAGCGCTATCGTTTAACGCCCCTAGCTAGGCATAAAAGCGAGGATAGATCTAGGTATTGCCATCGTTGGTTTTCAACTTTTTAGCGGAATCAAGCTCGAATCCGGGAGGTTCTATGCATTTCCCTTCATATTCCGAAATTTTTAGATCTAAAGAATCGAACCGCTTGTTGCAAAGAGTAATCAACATATTCATGCGGTGAATATTTCCGCTAACGTTCTTAAGAGGTTCAAGAGACTTCTGTAAAATCTTAGTTACTTCGCAATTTTTTTCAAAAACTTGTGTCTCTTCCTTGGTAGGATGAGGCCCCTTTTGTTGAGGTAGTGTTCCCACTATACCTTCTATAACTTCATGCGCAATATGGGGATCAGTTTCAATAAAATTGCCTTTAGCAACGCAATCCAAGAGTTGTCTATGAGACATATTTAATCCAACATAAAAATTGCGAAGCAGAATTCTCAGGTTCATTTCAAAGGTACAATTATGATAAGACTCCATTATTCTCAACCAGGCATCTTTTAAGTCTTCTCCTTGTCTTTTTTAAAGTGAAAGACTTCAAACTCAGGGGACAACGGAGTAGATAAGGGACTAGCCATAACGACAAGCAAACGGAAAAGAGGCGAACAAAAAAGAAGAGAGGGCGAATAAAATGGTACTTGGTATGTTGACTTTTGCGTAGACCTCCCCGGCAACGGCGCCAGAAATAGCTCGTTGTCGGGAGTCAAATCTTGACTTGACTTCGCGTAAGCCTCCCCGGCAACGGCGCCAGAAATCCTTCTTGCTACCTCTTGAGCACTGCGTTGGTTTTCCCTTGAAGAGGAAAGCGTGATGCAGCAAAGTAGCATAAGTATTTCCCTCGGTTTTTGAGAACCAAGGTATCAATCCACTAGGAGGCTACGCGCGAGTCCCTCGCACCTCCACAAAACAAATAAATCCTCGCAACCAACGCGATAAGGGGTTGTCAATCCCTTTACGGTCACTTACGAGAGTGAGATCTGATAGATATGATAGGATAATATTTTTGGTATTTTTATGATAAAGATGCAAAGTAAAATAAAAGCAAAGTAAAAAAGCAAAGGAAATAACGATGTGTTGGAAGATTAATATGATGAAGATAGACCCGGGGGCCATAGGTTTCACTAGTGGCTTCTCTCAAGAGCATAAGTATTTTACGGTGGGTGAACAAATTACTGTTGAGCAATTGACAGAATTGAGCATCCTTATGAGAATATCTAGGTATGATCATGTATATAGGCATCACGTTCGAGACAAGTAGACCGACTCCTGACTGCATCTACTACTATTACTCCACACATCGACCGCTATCCAGCATGCATCTAGAGTATTAAGTTTATAAGAACAGAGTAATGCCTTAAGCAAGATGACATGATGTAGAGGGATAAATTCATGCAATATGATAAAAACCCCATCTTGTTATCCTCGATGGCAACAATACAATACGTGCCTTGCTGCCCCTACTATCACTGGGAAAGGACACCGCAAGATTGAACCCAAAGCGAAGCACTTCTCCCATTGCAAGAAAGATCAATCTAGTAGGCCAAACCAAACTGATAATTCGAAGAGCCTTGCAAAGATAACCAATCATACATAAAAGAATTCAGAGAAGATTCAAATATTGTTCATAGATAAACTTGATCATAAACCCACAATTCATCGGTCTCAACAAACACACCGCAAAAAGAAGATTACATCGAATAGATCTCCACGAGAGAGGGGGAGAACATTGTATTGAGATCCAAAAGGAGAGAAGAAGCCATCTAGCTAATAGCTATGGACCCGAAGGTCTGAGGTAAACTACTCACACTTCATCGGAGAGGCTATGGTGTTGATGTAGTAGCCCTCCGTGATGGATGCCCCCTCCGGCGGAGCTCCGGAACAGGCCCCAAGATGGGATCTCGTGGGTACAGAAGGTTGCGACAGTGGAATTAGGTTTTTGTCTCCGTATCTTATCGTTTGGGGGTACGTAGGTATATATAGGAGGAAGAAGTACGTCGGTGGATCAACAGGGGGCCCACGAGGGTGGAGGGCGTACCCTAAGGGGGGGGGGGCTAGGCGCGCCCCCTACCTCGTGGCTTCCCTGTTGGTTGCTTGACGTAGGGTCCAAGTCTCCTGGATCTTGTACGTTCCAAAAATCACGTTCCCGAAGGTTTCATTCCGTTTGGACTCCGTTTGATATTCTTTTTCTGCGAAACTCTGAAATAGGTAAAAAACAGCAATTCTAGGCTGGGCCTCCGGTTAATAGGTTAGTCCCAAAAATAAGTGAATAATAAATCCCAATAATGTCCAAAACAGAAGATAATATAGCATGGAGCAATAAAAAATTATAGATACGTTGGAGACTTATCATCCGCCCCCCCTGCCCGAAGATCCAGCACATGCTCTCGTAACGGAGATGCTGGTTCCGGTGCCTTATGAGGTGCCGGAGAAGAAGGCCAAGAAGAAGGCCACGTGGACCAGGAAGGGTCTCCGGTGCAAGGTTATATTGGACTCATCGTCCGAAAACACCAAGGCGCGCTCCTCCCACGAAAACGAGGAGGAGGAAGTGGAAAGTTCTCCCCCCAGCCGGGGGGGGGGGACAGGAAAAGGAAGGCCGCCCCATTAGGGGAGGCCGAAGGGTCCAAGAAGGGAAGGACCCTCCTCCCGGACTACTCCACGACGGCCGCTTTTAGCGACGAGGAGTAGTTACCCAGGGACAAGCCCCTGGCGAAGTCGTGAGTATCCGGATACCATAATAATTCTTGGTACGTCTTATTGTACTGTTTCTTATCACGCCACGCATGATTATGCAGTCCATCCCGAGCCCATATCGACGTGTCTTCGTCGGATGATTCTTTGGGCCCGTCAGATATGAACATTGATTCACTCCCGACCGCCTCCTCCCCCAGCCCTACGGACGACGCCGAGGTGTTGTCTCAAAGGGAACAGAACCAAGGGGAGACAGTTCAGGAGGCGCCCCAAGGCGACATTCCAGGCGCTGGGCGTACGAGGGGCAAGACTCCCCAGGGCCCAAACGCCGGGGGCAACAAGTCTAGCCCCAAGCTGAATACGGCGCCGGAACCTCCAGTGGTTCCGGATTCTATCACCTTGCTGGAAGTGCTTCGTGGCGCTTCCCTTGACAAAGAGCACCGCACTATTATGAGTGCAGTAGTCAAGAAGGTTCAGTCCACTAAGAGCGGACTGATTGAAGCCTATGCTAGCCTCCTAACCGGCTTTGAGGTAAGTAATCAAATTGTAAGAAAATGTTACAGCATAGACAGTAGCCCCTGATGCTCTGTTTGGCGTTCGCGAAGAAAGGCCGAATAGAGGATCAAATAATAATCGCAGGAGTCTAATCGGAATGTGTCTATGTGTATAAGCAGGCTTCACTGCTGGCCGCCGCCGCTCGTATGGCGGAGGTCGCCGCACTGAAGCGGGATCTTGAGCGGTCCAAGGAAGAGCTCGGCCTTACCAGGAGGCACCTCGAAGAAAACAAAGGGAAGTGACACCCCGTCTGAATATTGATAAAGAAAAAATTAGTTCTGGAATAATAGGATCGTCATGAATTTTTCTTGGGGCCACGACCGAAGTGGCGGCCCGGCAGAAGGTGCTATCCGAGGCTGAAGACAAAGCGGCCAAGGAGGGCATCGAGCGAGAGAAGCAAGAGGCCCGAGTAGGCGAGGTGCAGCAAGAGCTCCAGGCTCTCGTCAAGAAACACGAGTCCTTGGAGCTTGACTCTAATATGCAAGGGTCCGAGCTTGCGAAGGCCCTCGAAAGCGCACAATATGCCAAGGCCGAAGCCCAAAAGGCCCTCCAGGAAATTGAGGCGGTTAAGAAGATAGCGGCGGGTAAGGCATTCATTATGCAAAACAAGCATATGAAGGAAACTTTCTTTTTACTTACCCGATTTCGGAGCTCTCCAGGACCGCTCGCAGATCTACCCCTTAGTGTGTCGGGTGCCGCGGAGTTCTACCGGGCTGAGGAGGGGAGCTCGACGGAGAAGTTGTTCTGGTCTCAGTATACTAGGACCGAACACCCAATTCCCTTGAGCGACCAGTTGAAGCAACTGGTCGAGCTTCACAAGGCGGCCGAACAGGACAGAAGGGTCTTATAGTCCGGATGTGGCCTAGCGAGCCCCTGCCTGGTAGCTACTTCGGTCTGGTGAGGCGGCTTGTGAATGCCTGCCCACGGTTTGAAGTCATAAGGCGGTCCTTCTGCATCGAGGGTGCGCGCAGGGCTTTTGCCCGAGCGAAGGTGCATTGGGCGAAGCTGGATGCCGAAAAGCTGGTGAAGGAGGGGCCGCCGGAGGGCAAGGAGCATTGCCACCCTGAAAAGTATTATGACAGTGTCTTGAAGGGTGCTCGCCTTGTGGCGGAGGAATGTGCGAAGGATGTAATATTTGAATGAATGTACTCATGTGATCCTGTAATATGAAACGAGTTCATTTGCGCTATGCAACGTTTGTTAATTTAAAATATTACCTTCTGTGCGGCCATTTATAAAATCTGAGAGTTTGTCAGTCATCGGCTTCTGCCCCCATGTAACTAGTACTGAGATGTTCGTGATAAACCTGAGCACTCTTTATCCCAATTTTGGTTCCTTCGAAGGAGGTGTTCAGCACAACGAACCAGGCAATCGGACTATAAAGCTTTATCACTCTCAATTAGCCATAGAAGTCTACAATTTTAAATTTTGGCGAAGCCCCTAGTATTCGGAAGGCCGAATTTGAGGCGCTATATACGCCTAAGTCGGGCAAGGCCGACTCCTCGCCCGAAGCGGAGAAAGTCTTTAAGGACTTGAGACCTCTCGAACAGCGACCAGCTCTCGCCTCATCATGACAGTCAGTTTTCGGCTTTCTCTACTGAGGTGTTCGTCCGGAAGAACCGGGACACAATCGCAGTAGTTCTCCCAGTGCTACCTTAGCCAATATTGCGGAATGTAAGGTACCAAAACATGGGAGCTGGGGAAACCCAACTATTGACCCAAGACATGATTCGGAGCTGATGCATATAATGCTATAAGTTCGGGGTGCCGCACTGTCGAAAGTGTTCGGACTTCTCACGCCCTGTTATGGGGTATATTGAAGCCCCTGGCGCACTGGTCGTACCAGAATGTACGGGTGCAATTTGTCAAAATAAGCAGACAAGGAAAAAGAAGAGAAAAAAAGAAAGGGGAATGCAATAATAGGCTAACGCTATGCATTGTTATTAAATAATACGTCAAAGCGTACAGATACAAGTAGTCCAATAAGAAAAAAATAGGACTATCTGACATGTCCTATCCAAGGGCAAGCTTCGTATGGGTATTAAAACAGGTATATCGATCGTTATCAGAGACCACATGGGGATTCCCTTGTACGTCAGAGCTTCTTGCTTCCTTGGTATTTCCTTACCGCGATGGGTCCAACAATTAGACTGCCGGAAAGGGCTTCCAGAGAGTAAGGTCCTGAAAGAGAGAAAATGGTAACGGTATATAGCCCTGGGGCGGTTGAGCCGCATTGTGGGACGTGCCGTAGCGGTGCCTCCGCCTATGCCCATGGTATCTTGAGTGCGTAGTTATGTACGCGCGGCGCAAATTTCGCCACTTGACTGGGACTAGGACTGAGGCCGAATTGCTAGGCGAGCTCAAAACGTGCCTGGCGATCCTCCTGCGGGATACTCCGGACTCGCTTGAAGGTGTCCGGGGTCTTTTTTGCCGAATTGGCGGTTTGCCTAGTAAGGCTGCTTTGCGCTTCTGCTGCGAGGGCCGCAGTGTGCTCCTCTGTGCGGAGCGAGCGCTCTGTGCTTCCATTAACTGTTATAACCCCGCGTGGTCCTGTCATTTTAAGTTTGAGGTATGCATAATGTGGTACTGCATTGAATCTGGCAAACACGGTTTGTCCGCAGTGCGTGATAGCCGCTGCGAAAGGGGACGATATCAAAGATTAACTCCATGCTTCCAAAATTGTCTGGAGATCCAAAGACCACTTCCAGTGTGAGGGGTCTATGCCCATTTTGCGCACTGTATCCTGATAGAGCAGGTTCAGGCTGCTGCCACCGTCCATAAGTTCTCGAGTGAGGTGAAATCCGTCAATGATGGGGTCAAGGACCAATGCGGCAGATCCGCCATGACGGATACTAGTGGGGTGGTCCCTGCGATCGAAGGTGATTGGACAAGAGGACCATGCGTTGAACTTTGGGGCGACTGGCTCCATCGCATAGACGTCCCTTAGTGCACGCTTCTGTTCCCTCTTGGGAATATGGGTGGCGTATATCATGTTCAGCGTTCAATCCTTGTGGTGACAGCACAGTGGAACTCTCAATGAAAGCACCAATGTCGGTGTCAAAACCGGCGGATCTCGGGTAGGGGGTCCCGAACTGTGCGTCTAAGGCGGATGGTAACAGGAGGCGGGGGACACGATGTTTACCCAGGTTCGGGCCCTCTCGATGGAGGTAATACCCTACTTCCTGCTTGATTGATCTTGATGATATGAGTATTACAAGAGTTGATCTGCCACGAGATCGTAGAGGCTAAACCCTAGAAGCTAGCCTATGGTATGATTGTTGTCCTCCTATGGACTAAACCTTCCGGTTTATATAGACACCGGAGGGGGCTAGGGTTACACAGAGTCGGTTACAAGGGAGGAGATCTACATATCCGTATTGCCAAGCTTGCCTTCCACGCCAAGGAGAGTCCCATCCGGACACGGGATGAAGTATTCAATCTTGCATCTTCATAGTCCGATAGTCTGGCCAAAGTATATAGTCCGGCTGTCTTAGGACCCCCTAATCCAGGTCCCTCAACCATCACCACTTCTCGTGCAGCCGAAGCAGGAGCGGGAGACGCTGGAGGAGAGCAGGATTGATAACACCCTGACGGCCACGCTCCACAAGGTACGGGTGAGGGTGTTATGCCATCCGCGCCCCCTCTCCTCGCCGATGGGCACAGCCGCAACGACGCTTGGTCCGGGGCGAATCGCCGCCCTCCGGCCGCCCCCACCACAGGAGCGACCGCAGCGCGTGCACCTTACCGGGAATGGGTCGACCAAGTCGATGTGCCCAATGAAGCCACTGCCCTCAAGCGCCTTCGCCACGCCACCATGCCATCAAGGTGGCCACTCCACAGCAGTGGGGACGTGGTAATGTCGTTGCTGGCACCGCCAGAAGCCGAGCGATAGTGTGATCTACGTTGTCATCACCCATGCCGACCGCTACAAAGGCCATGGCATGGGCTCAGCTGCTGCTGAGGTTTCCGCCACCGGCCGAGCAGTAGGATGAATGGCGTGCCACCATCCAAAGCCTTCTTGGTTTCGCCGAGGCTGGGGGCTCACAGCGAGCTAGCCCGCCGTGGCCTCCCCAAGCGATGACGACCACTTGTGCTGCTGGCCATATGGAAGGGGCCACCCCCACGATGCAGCCCCCGCCATGGCGGCCAGCGCGAGCGCAGCAAAATCAAGAACCAGATGGCTTCTTGATGGCCTCTTCTGATCCTCGAGCACGTCCAGGACAACGGCGAGCCCCGGAGGATAGGCAGAGGGGAGACACGCGCGTCGTTGTTGAGCGATGCCGCGACGACCACCGCCGGACCGATGTGTGTGATGGCCCCGACGTCGATGAGCCTGCGCTTGGTATTGGCGGGTGCCTATTTTTCAAGGTTGGGTGCCCTACCTTTACGCGAGAGTTGTGGCAAGTCCATTCGCACGTTCAAGCCAGACATACCTGAGAAGTACGATGGGAGGCTAAACCCGACAAAGTTTCTAAGTATCTACACCATCGCTGTTCAGGCTGATGCAGGAAGAGATGAGAAGGTGTTTGCCAACTACTTCCCTTCGGCTCTCTAGTCAAATGTGAGGTCTTGGCTGATGCACCTGCCGGATAACTCCATTTTGTCGTGGGCTGACCTGTGCCATGAGTTCATTGGCGCCTTCACCGGCGGCCATCAAGAGCCAGGCAGGCCCAACGACTTGCAGCTTCTCCAATAGAATGAAGGAGAGACCCTCTGGTAGTATTTGCAGAGGTTCAGTAAGGTCCATAGGAACATCCCAAATATCCATCCAGCAGCTGTGATAGCTGCCTTCCAGTCTAATGTGCGCAACCACCGGATCCGTTCCAAGATGAACGTGCGGCTGCCCAAGACTGTGAAGGAGCTTTACACCTTGGTGGATAAGTGTGCTCGGATGGAGGAGGGAAGGAAGCTACCCGGAGAGGAGGATTGCACCAATGTCGATTCAGAGAATGATGATGAATCCACTAGTCAGAAGAAGAGCAAGAAGCGCAGTAAGAAGCGGAGGGATAAGGCAGTGATGATTGTTGAAGGATCGGGTATAGCTAGTACTGGCAAGAAAGCTAAGGCTAAGGCTCCCGGCAAGGAAGCTGCCATGTGCGCTGACTGCCGGGAAGCCGCGGCTGCTGAGAAGGCCAAGAAAGGTGATGGGTCGTATTGCAAGATTCATTGGACCAAAGGCCATGACCTTCAGGAGTGTTATCGGTTGAGCAGCTTGCCAAGAGGCAGAGAGCAGAATATGAGAAGCATGAAAAGGAAAAGGGTCAGAATATAGCAGGCCGTAAGGGCCGAGGCGGGGAAGTAAATTGCCCCGGCAAACCCTTCCAGAACCAAGGAAAGCCCGCAGAGGTCGAGAGAAGGGAGCCTGTGATGATGAGAGTGATGGAGGGAACGAAGAGGAAACCAGTAAGCAGGAGTTTCAGAAGGCCACTGACGCCATGTGCATTGACGGGGGTGCATCTTTGCACACCTCTCACCGGCAACTCAAGTTGTGGGCACGTAAAGTCAATACCGTGGAACCAGAGCCACAGGCCCAGAAACTGCTCAAATGGTCACGCACGCCCATCATTTTTTACGAAGAGGATCATCCTGACTGTACCACTGCGGTAGGATGTTTGCCCTTGTTGGTCTCTCCAACATTTCGCAACCTCAAGGTCACAAAGATGTTGGTCGACGGCGGGGCCTGGTTGAATCTCATTTCCCCGACAGTCATTAGCAAACTTCAGATAGCAGAAGAAGAGTTAAAGGTTAATGGCACGTTTCAAGGAGCTAATCCCAGCAGGAGTCATCCTAAGGGAAAGATCACGGTGTCGGTGACATTTGGGGGAGAGCTTAACTACCGAACTGAGAAGATTGTGTTTGATGTGGTCGACTTCCCCTTGTTGTACAATGGGATCCTTGGACGCCCAACCCTGGCTAAATTCATGGTGGCATCCCACTATGCCTACAACACCTTGAAGATGCCTGGGCCTATAGGAGTCGTTACCATCCCATCAGACGAGAAGGACACGATCATTTGCGTGGACAAGATGTACCGGGACGCAGTCGCGGCAAAGGCAGCGTCAGCAGCAGTTCCCACCAAAGAGGACAGAGGAAAGAAGAAGGATAGCAAGGACGCTGGCAACGAATCCGGGAAGCGTACCTCTTCGGAGTGCGCTGCGCCTGTTGATGACTTATCGGAGAGTTCCAACAACAAGAGATCCAATGTCAGTGCACGCCAAGTGAAGAAGGTCCTGGCAGGGCTGGCTGGCGTTGATGTTACTTTCACTATCAGCGCCACCCTCGATGACAAATAGGAAAGCACGCTCATTGCCGTCCTGCGGGCGAATATCAATGTGTTTGCGTGGCAACCATCTGATATTCCCGGTGTTCACACGGAGGTAATCGAGCACCACCTTCCTGTCTGCCCAGACGCCCGACCTGTCAAGCAGTAAGTCCGGAAGCAGGCCTTGGAGAGGCAGCAGTTGATTGCAGAAGAGATCAAGAAACTTGAAGCAGCCGGTTTGGTCACAGGAGTGTTACAACCCACATGGTTGGCAAATCTAGTAGTAGTCTGGAAGGCTAACGGGAAATGGAGGCTCTGCATAGATTTCACATATCTTAACAAGGCTTGCCCGAAGGACCCGTTTCCCTTGACGCGCCTCGATCAGATTGTGGATTCCACTTTAGGCTGTGATTTTCTTTCCTTTCTGGATGCATATTATGGATATCACAAAATCTTCATGTCCAAGGAAGGCGAACAGAAGACGTCGTTCATCACGCCTTGTGGTATGTACTGTTTTATCCGCATGCCATTCAGATTAAAGAGTGCCGGGTCTACTTTTGCTAGGGCAGTCCAAATTGGTTTCGAGCCACAGCTACACAGAAACATTGAAGCTTACATGGATGATATTGTGGTCAAGACCAAGGACAGAGCAACCCTTATTCATGAGTTAGAAGAGACATTTTCCAGTCTGCGCAAGATCAACTTGAAGCTCACACTACAAAAAATACACTTCCATGATGATACGTGTTTGTCACAGTAGGTCACGTTTTCTGTCATGCATGTACATCCATGACGATTTAATGACAGAATCAAGATAATCATACCTGTGCTGTCATAGAAGTGTTCCATGACATTACCAAAATTATCATCACGGAAGTGTCGACGTCCATGACGATAAATGGTGCGTCATGGAAGTGCGTTCGTCAAGGGTAAGCGACACGTGGCATCCACCATAATGGGTCACCGTTAAGCTATCGGGTCTGGTTTTGGATCCGATAACCCGCTAACAGCCATGACGAATGTCGATTTTCCACGTGTAAAATTCTCATTAGCCGACGGAACCACGTGTCAGCTCCGCGTTGGCACAGGTGTCACTCATCCAATGGGCGAGATGCGCCTATGATATGTTGACACGTGAACCGGCCCAAAAGTTGCCCAGAAAGATTAAATGGGCCGACCAAACTAAAGGCCCAAAAGATTTTGCGGACCATAATGGGCCGGCCCAGCTAAAGGACCATAAGATTTTGCAGACCATAATGGGTCGGCCCAGCTAAAGGCCCACAAGATTTTGAAGACACTAGTGGGCCGACTCGTTAATAGGCTGTCACGTTAATCTGAATGGGTCACCGTTAATAGGCTGTCATGTTTTGGGCCAAATGCCGGCCCATATTTGATCCTGTCCATTAACAGCCTGCCACGTTCTGGGCCTAATAACTGGCCATATGAGATCGGCCTGTTAATAGCCTCCCACGCTCTGGACCATATTACGGCCCAGATGAGATCCGGCCCTTTAAGAGCCTTTGGGCTAAATTATGGCCCAGATTAGATTCGGCCCATCAATTGGACGCTATGCTTTTGGGCCCACTTGAGGCCCGGTCAGGATTTCTGTTTGCTAAAGGCCCATTTAGTAATATGGCCTGATATTAGTTTCGGCCTGTTAAAAGACTGTCATATAGTTGGGCCTAACTATGTCCCACTTTGCATCCGGCCTGCTCACAGCCGATAATCTGATTGGGCTGTGAAGACCAAGAACATACAAGACTAGATGAGAATCAGAAGACGAAGATCCTTGGCAAGATCCTTGCCGAGGATACCCACGAGACCCATGGACAACACCCTTGCCGGGGACGCCCACGATGCCACGGCAAGACCCTTGCTGGGGCCCCGGCAAGACTCTTGCCGAAGACATCCGCGGGGCCACAACCAGGCCCCCACCCGCCAAGACTCCACAGCCGTTCCCACACAGCTTCCAACCCACCAACTAGGCAAGCACCTGCGTGGCGACGTGTGGCCTCCAGGCCAAGTCAGCAAGCACCTACATGGTGGCATGCAGATCTTCGTGAAGACTCTGCCACCGCACCAACTCAGCAGCCAGCCAGCCAGCATGGCACCACACGCCTCGTCAACTCGGACGCGCGTCGAAGCCAGGCGAGGCGGCGACAGCTGGGACGAGCTTCCTTGCCATCCCTGATAAAGCAAGAAGGGCACGCCGGCAGCGCATTAAATGCGTTTGTCCTACGGTGCCAGGAGATAGACTCGAGTACTGTACAAAATTTCCACCTCCCGTGTGCCACTGTGGCAGCCCCTTTATCTATAAAAGGAGGCCCATGGCGTACTGGGAGAGGATTCGGACTTTTTGGACCCTGCACGCTTTGTAGCTAGTAAAAGAACACCAGATAAACATAAACCAGCAGGAGTAGGGTATTACGCATCACTTGCGGCCCGAACCTGGATAATCCCCCTGCGTTGATCTTCTAATCCCGCTCTTTCCACAGCCCCGCGCCAGCCAACCATAGCAAAAAGGGATTCTACGTGATCCCGTTGGTATCGTTTCCCCCGACATCTTTGGCGCGCGAGGTAGGGGGCGCAAGCCATGGAAATCTGGTTTTGGAGCCGACGCGTCGACTCTTTCGTGGGGATGGCTCGAAGGGAGAGGGCGACATCGATCAGCCACCCTCTGGTGCCGTCTGAAGCTTCGACATCCATCCGCGGACCCTGAAAAGCTAAGTCATGCAAAATTTTGCCTAATTTCATTTATATAAGTCTGTCTTCCCGTAAGATCTCGTTCCTTGTATGGGAAACCTGCACTCAATGGGACCCTTCCGCTATTGGCAACGCCCTTGTCTCTGTCTCGAGTCCGCTCGATAGTTCATGCGGCCGCGCTGAGAACGGCAAGGTGGCCTATCCTCTATTAGCAATGCCCTTGTCTCTGTCTCGAGTTCGCTCGATAGTTCAGGCGGCCGCGCCGAGAACGACAAGGTGGTTTGCCCGGCAGCAAGCGCCCTCCCGGCAGGGTGCTAAGGATCCGTCCTCAAAGCACCACGGCGTGGGGTTTACGTGCCGGCAGCCTTATCTCACCAAGCGTAGGGTGCAAACATACAAGGAAAGATCTAACGGGAAGATAGCATGTGTCAGGACCCCGATCCTAAGTCACACCGATCTAGCATGTAACACTTCATATCACTTTGCGGCCTCACGCACGGTATTCCCACGGGTGCCACCTTACCTGGCTCGGGGCCGTTTGCGCCTTTTGGCTCACGTATATGATAGTGTCGCTAGCATCCATGTGACAGAGAACCCGGGCCGACATGACTAGTCGTGAACCCAAAGTGGCACTAACTTACAGGGACAGGCATACATGACCCAACAACGAATGTGTTGGTCATCAGCGAGTGAATTCGGGCTGTAGCAACTGGGCTAGCAGGACTCCGGGAATCCGGGCTGTAGTAGGCTAACAGGACTCCGAAAGACACCGTGTGACATTTCCCTGAAGGGACAGACATAGGATCAAAGAAGGACACATGCCGGCTAGTCTAAGTGTTCCGGAGCAGTAGCAACTGGGCTAACAGGACTCCGGTAAACCGGGCTGTAGCAGACTACCATGGCTCAGTGGAAGCACCAGACTACATTTCCCCATAAGAGAGGCTACCAAGGATAGACAACTAGGTTGTCGGATCCCACACATACCAAGCATTTCAATCATACACACGATATGCTCGATATGTGTAAATACAACATGGCATCACAACAAAACTCTACGACTCAAATTATTTATTCATAAGGCTTCGAAGAGTCAGATATTACAAACATGGGCCTCATGACCCAGCATTCAAGTCATACAAGCAATAGCACATGCGGAAGCTTATCTTGTCTGAGTACAGACAACTACAAATGAAAAAGGCTGAGAAGCCTGACTATCTACAAGACCCTGCCGAGGGCACAAGATCGTAGCTGAGGTATCTTGGAAATATGCCCTAGAGGCAATAATAAAATGGTTATTATTATATTTCCTTGTTAATGATAATTGTCTATTGTTCATGCTATAATTGTGTTATCCGGAAATCGTAATACATGTGTGAATACATAGACCACAACATGTCCCTAGTGAGCCTCTAGTTGACTAGCTCGTTGATCAAAAGATAGTCATGGTTTCCTGACTATGGACATTGGATGTCATTGATAACGGGATCACATCATTAGGAGAATGATGTGATGGACAAGACCCAATCCTAAGCATAGCACAAGATCGTGTAGTTCGTTTGCTAGAGCTTTTCCAAATGTCAAGTATCATTTCCTTGGACCATGAGATTGTGCAACTCCCGGATACCATAGGAGTGCTTTGGGTGTGCCAAACGTCACAACGTAACTGGGTGGCTATAAAGGTGCACTACGGGTATCTCCGAAAGTGTCTGTTGGGTTGGCACAAATCGAGACTGGGATTTGTCACTCCGTATGACGGAGAGGTATCTCTGGGCCCACTCGGTAATGCATCATCATAATGAGCTCAATGTGACCAAGTGTTTGGTCACGGGATCATGCATTACGGTACGAGTAAAGTGACTTGCCGGTAACGAGATTGAACAAGGTATTGGGATACCGACGGTCGAATCTCGGGCAAGTAACGTACCGATTGACAAAGGGAATTGTATACGGGATTGATTGAATCCTCGACATCGTGGTTCATCCGAGGAGATCATCGTAGAACATGTGGGAGCCCACATGGGTATCCAGATACCGTTGTTGGTTATTGACCGGAGAGTCATCTCGGTCATGTCTGCATGTCTCCCGAACCCGTAGGGTCTACACACTTAAGGTTCGGTGATGCTAGGGTTGTAGAGATATTAGTATGCGGAAATCCTAAAGTTGTTCGGAGTCCCGGATGAGATCCCGGACGTCACGAGGAGTTCCGGAATGGTCCGGAGGTAAAGATTTATATATGGGAAGTCCTATTTTGGCCACCGGAAAATGTTCGGGATTTTTCGGTATTGTACCGGGAAGGTTCTAGAAGGTTCCGGAGTGGGGCCCACCTGCATGGAGGGACCCACATGAACGTGGGTGGTGGGGGCAAGGCCCCACACCCCTGGTCAAGGCGCACCAAGATCCCCCCTTAGAAGGAATAAGATCATATCCCGAAGGGATAAGATCAAGATCCCTAAAAAAAGGGGGATAACAATCGGTGGGGAAGGGAAATGGTGGGATTTCTTTCCCCCACCTTTGCCAACGCCTCAATGGACTTGGAGGGCAAGAAACCAACCCCCTCCACCCCTATATATAGTGGGGAGGCGCATGGGAGCTGTACCCCTGCCCCTGGCGCCTCCCTCTCCCTCCTGTGACACCTCTCCCTCTCGCTGAGCTTGATGAAGCCCTGCCGAGATCCCCGCAGCTTCCACCACCACAGCGTCGTGCTGCTGGATCTCCATCAACCTCTCCCTCGCCCTTGCTGGATCAAAAAGGAGGAGACGTCTTCCCCAACCGTACGTGTGTTGAACGCGGAGGTGCCGTCCGTTCGGCGCTCGGTCATCGGTGATTTGGATCACGACTAGTACGACTCCATCAACCCCGTCCACTTGAACGCTTCCGCTCGCGATCTACAAGGGTATGTAGATGCACTCTTTTCCCTCTCATTTCTAGAAGACTCCATAGATTGTTCTTGGTGATGCGTAGAAATTTTTTAATTTCTGCAACGATCCCCAACAGTGGTATCAGAGCTAGATCTATGCGTAGTTTCTATGCACGAGTAGAACACAAACTTGTTGTGGGCGTAGATGTTGTCAATTTTCTTGCCACTACTAGTCTTATCTTGTTTCGGCAGCATCGTGGGATGAAGCGGCCCGGACCGACCTTACACGTACGCTTACGTGAGACAGGTTCCACCGACTGACATGCACTAGTTGCATAAGGTGGCTAGCGGGTGTCTATCTCTCACACTTTAGTCGGATCGGATTCGATGAAAAGGGTCCTTATGAAGGGTAAATAGAAATTGGCATATCACGTTGTGGTTTTACGTAGGTAAGAAATGTTCTTGCTAGAAACCTATAGAAGCCACGTAAAAACATGTAACAACAATTAGAGGACGTCTAACTTGTTTTTGCAGCATATGCCTTGTGATGTGATATGGCCAAAAGGATGTGACGAATGAAATATATGTGATGTATGAGATTGATCATGTTCTTGTAATAGGAATCACGACTTGCATGTCGATGAGTATGACAACCGGCAGGAGCCATAGGAGTTGTCTTTATTTTTTGTATGACCTGCGTGTCATTGAATAACGCCATGTAAATTACTTTACTTTATTGTTAAACACGTTAGCCATAGAAGTAGAAGTAATCGTTGGCGTGACAACTTCATGAAGACACGATGATGGAGATCATGATGATGGAGATCATGGTGTCATGCCGGTGACGAAGATGATCATGGCGCCCCGAAGATGGAGATCAAAGGAGCAATATGATACTGGCCATATCATATCACTATTTGATTGCATGTGATGTTTATCATGTTTTACATCTTATTTGCTTAGAACGGCGGTAGCTTAAATAAGATGATCCCTCGCTAAAATTTCAAGAAAGTGTTCCCCCTAACTGTGCACCGTTGAGAAGGTTCGTTGTTCCGAAGCACCACGTGATGATCGGGTGTGATAGGTTCTAACGTTCACATACAACGGGTGTAAGCCAGATTTACACACGCAATACACTTAGGTTGACTTGACGAGCCTAGCATGTACAGACATGGCCTCGGAACACAAGAGACCGAAAGGTCGAACATGAGTCGTATAGAAGATACGATCAACATGAAGATGTTCACCGATGTTGACTAGTCCGTCTCACGTGATGATCGGACACGGCCTAGTTGACTCGGATCATGTTTCACTTAGATGACTAGAGGGATGTCTATCTGAGTGGGAGTTCATTGAATAATTTGATTAGATGAACTTAATTATCATGAACTTAGTCTGAATCTTTACAATATGTCTTGTAGATCAAATGGCCCACGCTAATGTTGCCCTCAACTTCAACGCGTTCCTAGAGAAAACCAAGCTGAAAGATGATGGCAGCAACTATACGGACTGGGTCCGGAACCTGAGGATCATCCTCATAGCTGCCAAGAAAGATTATGTCCTAGAAGCACCGCTAGGTTACGCACCCATCCTAGAGAACCAAGACGTTATGAACGCTTGGCAGCAGCGTGCTGATGATTACTCCCTCGTTCAGTGCGGCATGCTTTACAGCTTAGAACCGGGGCTCCAAAAGCGTTTTGAGCAACACGGAGCATATGAGATGTTCGAAGAGCTGAAAATGGTTTTCCAAGCTCATGCCCGGGTCGAGAGATAGGAAGTCTCCGACAAGTTCTTCAGTTGTAAGATGGAGGAAATAGTTCTGTCAGTGAGCACATACTCAAAATGTCTGGGTTACACAACCGCTTGACTCAGCTGGGAGTTAATCTCCCGGATGACGCGGTTATTGACAGAATCCTTCAGTCGCTTCCACCGAGCTACAAGAGCTTTGTGATGAACTTCAATATGCAGGGGATGGAAAAGACCATTCCTGAGGTATATTCAATGCTAAAATCAGCGGAGGTGGAGATCAAAAAGGAACATCAAGTGTTGATGGTGAATAAAACCACTAAGTTCAAGAAAGGCAAGGGTAAGAAGAACTTGAAGAAGGACGGCAAGGGAGTTGTCGCGCCCGGTAAGCCAGTTGCCGGGAAGAAGCCAAAGAATGGACCCAAGCCTGAGACTGAGTGCTTTTATTGCAAGGGAAGTGGTCACTGGAAGCGGAACTGCCCCAAGTACTTAGCGGACAAGAAGGCCGGCAACACCAAAGGTATATGTGATATACATGTTATTGATGTGTACCTTACCAGCACTCGTAGTAGCTCCTGGGTATTTGATACCGGTGCGGTTGCTCATATTTGTAACTCAAAGCAGGAGCTGCGGAATAAACGGAGACTGGCAAAGGACGAGGTGACGATGCACGTCGGGAATGGTTCCAAGGTCGATGTGATTGCCGTCGGCACGCTACCTCTACATTTACCTACGGGATTAGTTTTAAACCTCAATAATTGTTATTTAGTGCCAGCTTTGAGCATTAACATTGTATCAGGATCTCGTTTAATTCGAGATGGCTACTCATTTAAATCTGAGAATAATGGTTGTTCTATTTATATGAGAGATATGTTTTATGGTCATGCCCCGCTAGTTAATGGTTTATTTTTAATGAATCTCGAATGTAGTGTTACACATATTCATAGTGTGAATACCAAAAGATGCAAGGTTGATAATGATAGTCCCACATACTTGTGGCACTGTCGTCTTGGTCACATTGGTGTCAAACGCATGAAGAAGCTCCATGCAGATGGACTTTTGGAGTCTCTTGATTAACAATCATTTTACACGTGCGAACCATGCCTCATGGGTAAGATGACCAAGACTCCGTTCTCCGGAACAATGGAGCGAGCAACCAACTTATTGGAAATCATACATACTGATGTGTGCGGTCCAATGAGTGTTGAGGCTCCCGGTGGCTATCATTATGTTCTCACTCTCATTGATGACTTGAGTAGATATGGGTATGTCTACCTAATGAAACACAAGTCTGAGACCTTTGAAAAGTTCAAGGAATTTCAGAGTGAGGTTGGGAATCAACGTGACAGGAAAATAAAGTTCTTACGATCAGATCGTGGAGGGGAATATTTGAGTCACGAATTTGGCACACACTTAAGGAAATGTGGAATAGTTTCACAACTCACGCCGCCTGGAACACCTCAGCGAAATGCAGTGTCCGAATGTCGTAATCGCACTCTATTGGATATGGTGCGATCTATGATGTCTCTTACCGATCTACCGCTCTCATTTTGGGGCTATGATTTAGAGACTGCCGCATTCACTTTAAATAGGGCTCTGTCGAAATCCATTGAGACGACACCGTATGAATTATGGTTTGGGCAGAAACCGAAGCTGTCGTTTCTAAAAGTTTGGGGATGCGATGCTTATGTCAAGAAACTTCAACCTGAAAAGCTCGAACCCAAGTCCAAAAAATGTGTCTTCATAGGATACCCTAAGGAAACCATTGGGTATACCTTCTACCTCAGATCCGAAGGCAAGATCTTTGTTGCCAAGAACGGGTCCTTTCTGGAGAAAGAGTTTCTCTCAAAAGAAGTAAGTGGGAGGAAAGTGGAACTTGATGAAGTACTACCTCTTGAACCGGAAAGTAGCGCAGCTCAGGAAGATGTTCCTGTGGTGCCTGCACTGACTAGAGAGGAAGCTAATGATGATGATCAAGGTACTTCGGATCAAGTTACTACTAAACTTCGTAGGTCCACGAGGACACGTTCCACACCAGAGTGGTATGGCAACCCTGTCCTGGAAATCATGTTGTTAGACAACGGTGAACCTTCGAACTATGAAGAAGCAATGGCGGGCCCAGATTCCAACAAATGGCTTGAAGCCATGCAATCCGAGATAGGATCCATGTATGAAAACAAAGTGTGGACTTTGACAGACTTGCCCGATGATCGGCGAGCGATAGAAAACAAATGGATCTTTAAGAAGAAGACGGACGCGGATGGTAATGTTACCATCTATAAAGCTCGACTTGTCGCTAAGGGTTATCGACAAGTTCAAGGGGTTGACTATGATGAGACTTTCTCACCCGTAGCGAAGCTGAAGTCCGTCCGAATCATGTTAGAAATTGCCGCATACTATGATTATGAGATATGGCAAATGGACGTCAAAACGGCATTCCTTAACGGCTTTCTTAAGGAAGAATTGTATATGATGCAGCCGGAAGGTTTTGTCGATCCTAAGAATGCTAACAAGGTATGCAAGCTCCAGCGCTCCATCTATGGGCTGGTGCAAGCATCTCGGAGTTGGAACATTCGATTTGATGAGATGATCAAAGCATTTGGGTTTACACAGACTTATGGAGAAGCCTGTGTTTACAAGAAAGTGAGTGGGAGCTCTGTAGCATTTCTCATATTATGTGGATGACATACTGTTGATGGGAAATGATATAGAATTCTTGGGAAGCATAAAGGCCTACTTGAACAAGTGTCTTTCAATGAAGGACCTTGGAGAAGCTGCTTATATATTAGGCATCAAGATCTATAGAGATAGATCAAGACGCCTCATTGGTCTTTCACAAAGTACGTACCTTGACAAGATATTGAAGAAGTTAAATATGGATCAGTCCAAGAAGGGGTTCTTGCCTATATTGCAAGGTGTGCAATTGAGCACGGCTCAATGCCCGACCACGGCAGAAGATAGAGAAAAGATGAGTGTCGTCCCCTATGCCTCGGCCATAGGGTCTATTATGTATGCCATGCTGTGTACCAGACCTGATGTAAACCTTGTCGTAAGTTTGGGAGGATGGTACCAAAGTAATCCCGGCATGGAACACTGGACAGCGGTCAAGAATATCCTGAAGTACCTGAAGAGGACTAAGGATATGTTTCTCATTTATGGAGGTGACGAAGAGCTCGTCGTAAAGGGTTACGTCGATGCTAGCTTCAACACAGATCTGGATGACTCTAAGTCACAAACTGGATATGTGTATATTTTGAATGGTGGGGCAGTAAGCTGGTGCAGTTGCAAGCAAAGCGTTGTGGCGGGATCTACATGTGAAGAGGAATACATGGCGGCCTCAGAGGCAGCACAAGAAGCAATCTGGGTGAAGGAGTTCATTACCGACCTAGGAGTTATTCCCAATGCGTCGGGCCCGATGACTCTCTTCTGTGACAACACTGGAGCTATTGCCCTTGCCAAGGAGCCCAGGTTTCACAGGAAGACCAGGCATATCAAGCGTCGCTTCAACTCTATTCGTGAAAATGTTCAAAATGGAGACATAGATATTTGTAAAGTACATACGGACCTGAATGTAGCAGATCCGTTGACTAAACCTCTCCCTAGAGCTAAACATGATCAACACCAGAACTCTATGGGTGTTCGATTCATCACAATGTAACTAGATTATTGACTCTAGTGCAAGTGGGAGACTGTTGGAAATATGCGCTAGAGGCAATAATAAAATGGTTATTATTATATTTCCTTGTTCATGATAATTGTCTATTGTTCATGCTATAATTGTGTTATCCGGAAATCGTAATACATGTGTGAATACATAGACCACAACATGTCCCTAGTGAGCCTCTAGTTGACTAGCTAGTTGATCAACAGATAGTCATGGTTTCCTGACTATGGACATTGGATGTCATTGATAACGGGATCACATCATTAGGAGAATGATGTGATGGACAAGACCCAATCCTAAGCATAGCACAAGATCGTGTAGTTCGTTTGCTAGAGCTTTTCCAAATGTCAAGTATCATTTCCTTAGACCATGAGATTGTGCAACTCCCGGATACCATAGGAGTGCTTTGGGTGTGCCAAACGTCACAACGTAACTGGGTGGCTATAAAGGTGCACTACGGGTATCTCCGAAAGTGTCTGTTGGGTTGGCACGAATCGAGACTGGGATTTGTCACTCCGTATGACGGAGAGGTATCTCCGGGCCCACTCGGTAATGCATCATCATAATGAGCTCAATGTGACCAAGTGTTTGGTCACGGGATCATGCATTACGGTACGAGTAAAGTGACTTGCCGGTAACGAGATTGAACAAGGTATTGGGATACCGACGATCGAATCTCGGGCAAGTAACGTACCGATTGACAAAGGGAATTGTATACGGGATTGATTGAATCCTCGACATCGTGGTTCATCCGATGAGATCATCGTGGAACATGTGGGAGCCAACATGGGTATCCCGATCCCGCTGTTGGTTATTGACCGGAGAGTCGTCTCGGTCATGTCTGCATGTCTCCCGAACCCGTAGGGTCTACACACTTAAGGTTCGGTGACGCTAGGGTTGTAGAGATATTAGTATGCGGAAATCCGAAAGTTGTTCGTAGTCCCGGATGAGATCCCGGACGTCACGAGGAGTTCCGGAATGGTCTGGAGGTAAAGATTTATATATGGGAAGTCCTATTTTGGCCACCGGAAAATGTTCGGGATTTTTCGGTATTGTACCGGGAAGGTTCTAGAAGGTTCCAGAGTGGGGCCCACCTGCATGGGGGACCCACATGAACGTGGGTAGTGGGGGCAAGGCCCCACACCCCTGGTCAAGGTGCACCAAGATCCCCCCTTAGAAGGAATAAGATCATATCCCGAAGGGATAAGATCAAGATCCCTAAAAAAGGGGGATAACAATCGGTGGGGAAGGGAAATGGTGGGATTTCTTCCCCCCACCTTTGCCAACGCCCCAATGGACTTGGAGGGCAAGAAACCAGCCCCCTCCACCCCTATATATAGTGGGGAGGCGCATGGGAGCTGTACCCCTGCCCCTGGCGCCTCCCTCTCCCTCCCGTGACACCTCTCCCTCTCGCTGAGCTTGGCGAAGCCCTGCCGAGATTCCCGCTGCTTCCACCACCACGCCGTCGTGCTGCTGGATCTCCATCAACCTCTCCCTCCCCCTTGATGAATCAAGAAGGAGGAGACGTCTTCCCCAACCGTACGTGTGTTGAACGCGGAGGTGCCGTCCGTTCGGCGCTCGGTCATCGGTGATTTGGATCACGACGAGTACGACTCCATCAACCCCGTCCACTTGAATGCTTCCGCTCGCGATCTACAAGGGTATGTAGATGCACTCTTTTCCCTCTCGTTGCTAGAAGACTCCATAGATTGTTCTTGGTGATGCGTAGAATTTTTTTAATTTCTGCAACGATCCCCAACAAGGTAACAAGCTAAATGTCGAAGTCCACGCGAAACTACTAGCGAGACTGAAGTCTCTCTGCAAAACATAAATTAAGCTAACATGAGTACACATGTACCTAGCAAGACTTACATCAGCACTAAATACATATGCATCGGTATCAACAAAGGGGGTGGTGGAGTTTAACTGCAACAAGCCAGCTTTGACTCAGTGGCTATTCTGAACTACGACCGCAAGTAACTCTTTTGAGGTGGCGCACACGAGTCCACATATTCACCATATCAATACACCACTATGGATCCGCTCCCATCTCCCTACGAGAACGCCATCCGTGGCACTCACGCTTATCTTGCGCATTTTAGAGTATCCACTTTCACTTGTCTATGAACTGTACAAGCAACCCAGAAGTCCTTTACCGTGGACACGGCTATTCGAATAGATCATTTATAACCCTACAGGGGTGTACTTCTTCACACACGCTCTCGCCACTTACCACCATGTACACGTCATGTATCTCGGCAACCTTCAAGCGGAAGCCTGGCGAGGGAGTCGGCCATGACCTGACTAACCACACAAGTCTCTAGTCCAGGTTTATCGCCTATTCGGGTTCCATCTGCGAGGAGATCCGGCCGGGGTTTCGCTCACAGCCCCAAACGATGTGTGCAGGGTTCCCGAGACACCAAACGGGCGCCCGGTACACCGGGCCACGGTGTATCTACCACATCATAGCCCACCCTAGGGTCAGCGCTATGCACGGCCTCCAACACATATGCTACAAACACCAGAAACTAGTTGCAACTCCTGGACAGAGATCAAGGTGATTAATAAGTCGAGAGGGTCCATTGGTTTCGGGCCCAACGCGTGGTAGTAGCTATTCATGGATCACAAACACAGAACTCAGTTCCTGAGGACGGTTTCAATGAGACAACCCACCATGTACTCGTACATGGCCTCTCACCGCTACCTTTAGCAAATTGTGTTCACACACTTAGCTCACACACAGTAGGACATGTTCATCACCATTCCAATTCATCCCCGATGAATCAGACCTGACTCAACTCTAAGCAGTAGCGGGCATGACAAACAAGCATGAATGAGTAGGCACATCAGGGCTCAAACAACTCCTACTCATGCTAGTGGGTTTCATCTATTTACTGTGGCAATGAGAGGTCATGCAGAGGAAAGGGGTTCAACTACCGCAGCATGTAACAGTTGAACCGTTGTTGTCCTAATGTAGTAAAAGAGAGCAGGAGCGAGAGAGTGGGATTGTATCGGAATGAACAAGGGGGTTTTGCTTGCATGGCACTTCTGAAGATAGTATAGTTCTTCATCGGTGTCATCAAACTCATCGTCGGAACCTCATCTACTGAGAGGGGACAAATACCGGCAACAGAGAAGGACACACGATCAATGCAATGCAAAAATATGATGCATGAATGTGACATGGCAATATGCTATGATTTGAGCTAAATGCAACTAGAAATGATTTAAATGGAGTTGGTTTGAACGCAAGATTCAAATTCAAACTCCACATAAGGCATTTCAAATGCCATTAATTCAAATTGTCATATACAGTAGCTTTAGGTTGCTCAAACATGCATGAAAATGCCATAAATAGATTCTTTGGATTTTTCTGATAATTTTTCATATATAATTTGTTTCATTCGGAGTTACGGATGATTTTATATGACTTTTATAAGTTTTGGATATTTTCTGAATTAAATAAATCATTTCTGATTTATTTTAAATCCCAGAAAATATTTACTACGTCAGCACTACGTCATGCTGACCTTAGCAAGTCAACAGATCAGGTCTAGGTCAAACATGACCAGTGGGACCCACTGGTCAGTGACCCAGTGTCAGTTAGTGACACAGACAGGTGGATCCGGTCAACGGCCACGTCCGCGAGGTCAGCGCCGACGCGTGGGGCCACTGTGATTAACTTAAACTAAACAGGAGTTAAACTGCGGTTAGTTAAGGTGTGGGGCCCATTTGTAAGTGGCACAGTGATTAGCTAATGGCGTCATTAGTGATAACTAAAAGTGCCACGTCGGCTCGCCGGAGTCCCACCGGCGGTGACCAAAGCTACGGCGGAAGCTCGCCGGGGCTGCGCTACAGGCGGCGTCTGGACGCGCGAAGGCCACCAGAAGGTAGCCCGAGCATGCCCGCATCTAGCTAGCCGCACGGGAGGCCGCGTGGTCGCCGGAATCGACGACGGCGAGCTCATACACGGTGGCCGAAGTTCGGACATGGAAGGGGTCGACGCTACGGTGCACAAGAGGAGAAACCGAAGGGTGCTGCGTGCTCCTGGGAGTGCAGCAAACACAGTGACGCGCTCAGGCGCGAGCTGGGGTGGCCCTGGCCACGGCGGTGAGGAACTACGGCGGCGATGAGCTCTCGGGTCCTGTGGTTAGTGCGGCTACGACACGCAAACGAGGAAGAGAGGAGAGGGGAAACGACGAGGTGCTCACGACGAGGCTTCAGAGTGCTCAGCAGGCTCGGGGGAGGTCCGGTGCAGGCGGAACGGCGGTGACGATCTCGGCGGACCGAGGTTGAAGAAGACGACGTGGTCGGTGTTTGAGGGCGTCCGGGCTTGCGCTTGTTGAGGGGGAAGCTTCACGGCGTCGAGGCGGACAACACGAGAGGCGCGTGGACGGCTGTGGCCGTGGTGGTCGGCGATGGTGGCGACGGTGCGCTCGGGTGGGTGAGAGAGAGGGGAGGGGAGAGAGCTGCGAGGAGGGAGGAGGTGCAAAGGGTCAAGGGGGGGTGCATGGCGCCCTCGGGTGAGTCCAGCGGCGAGCAGGCAAGCAGGAGGTGGCCGGCGCGTGCGCGCGCGCGTCGGGCACATGCCCTCCTGCCTACTGGGAGGAGGTTGAAGATGGTGGCCGCTGCGGTGGGCTGGGCTGCTGCTGGGCTGCACCGTGTTGGGCTGCGGGTGGGCTTCCAGGTAAGTTAGGTGGGTTTTCTGTCCTTTTCTTTTTATTTCTGTTTTCTAATTCTTGTGTAATTTGTTTCTGATTTAGTAAAAATACTAAATCACTTTATAAAATCCTGAAAACTTTTGTGGCCTCTATCTGATTTAAACCAGAGGCCCTCACCATGTTCCAGAATATTTGGAGCTACCAAATATTTTATAGGAATTTATAGCTCCACTTCAAATACAATATGATTTAATTCAAAGACCTTAAATGCCTTGGAAAAATGTGCTTGACCTGTGGTAAAGGTTTTAACCTCTTTCCATAAATAATGAACATTTTTTAAAGGCATTTTGGATTCATTGAAAATATTTTTATTTTGATCCTATTTGCATTCCATTTGGTGCTAGGGTTTGTCATCCCCATTTCAAGTTCATTTGAGAATTTAAACATGATGCAAACACCCTTAGCTAGTCTAGAGCATACCAGACTAGGGATGTGACAGCATGCGTGATATTGAAGTACCACTACAGGAAACAGCTACTTTGCCGTTTGCCATGGCGGACGGCAAAGGCTCGAAAGGCGGACGGCAAAGACCTTTGCCGTCAGCCGCGGACGGCAAAAGGCTCCGGCAAAGAAGGCTACGGTAAACAGCTGCTTTGCCGTCTGCTTCCTGGCGGCGGACGGCAAAGGCTCTTTGCCGTCTGCGGCGGACGGCAAAGAGGGCGGACGGCAATATTTGCGCTGTCAGTCCGTTAAGTGGCTAACGGCAGACCTTTGCCGTCCGCCGCAGACGGCAAAGAGCCTTTGGTCTTTGCCGTCCGCCTTATGATGTCATCTACACGTCACTAGATGGCAGGTTCTTTGCCGTCTGCCACTGATGGCAAAGTGCAGGTTCTTTGCCGTCTGCCACGGACGGCAAAGTCTTTGCCGTCTGCCACTGTAGGCAAACTGACCAAATGGGTCAGCTCCCAGGAAGCACAGTTGGCTGCCACGTGGCTTCTTTGCCGTCCGCGGCAGACGGCAAAGAGCTCTTTGCCGTCGGTGGCAGACGGCAAAGAGCATGCATATTGTCTGTTTTTTCTGTTTTTTATTAAATCCCACAATTTGCAGCACATATCACATATATAAGTTTCATATCCAGCACATATCCAACACATATCTAGCACATAAGTTTCATATCACATATCACATCAGTTTCATCCATACACATTGTTCATACATAAGGAAGTTCCATCCATACACATTGTTCCATCCATATATATATTACAATGCAAAGTGTCATGAAGATAGCAAGCTAGATACAATGCAAAGTTTCATCAAAGGAAAAGCAAGCACTCCATCATAGCAAGCTAGCTTCCATCAAGTGAATGAAATCTGCAAAATGGTAAATAAGAAAGTTAGAAATAGGTGACTAGAACAAGAAGAAGACTAGAACAAGAAGTATATGTCATTTATGAGCTAACTTAGGTGAAATGGATCATATATGAGCTAACTAAGTTGAAATGGGTTGTTTATGAGCTAACTTAGTTGAAATGGATCATTTATGAGCTAACTTAGTTGAAATGGGTCGTTTATGAGCTAACTAAGGTGAAGGGCATCGTTTTTGAGCTAAGTAAGGTGAAATGGGCCATTTTGGAGCTAACCTAGTTGAAATGGATCGTTTTTGAGCTAACTTAGTTGAAATGGATCGTTTTTGAGGTAACTAAGGTGAAATGGATCGTTTTTTAGCTCACTTAGGTCAAACGGATCGTTTTTGAGCTAACTTAGTTGAAATAGATCGTTTTTGAGCTAACTTTGTTGAAATGGATCATTTTGAGCTAATTTAGTTGAAATGGATCGTTTTTGAGCTAACTTAGGTGAAATGGATCATTTATGAGCTAATTTAGTTGAAATGGATCTTTTTGAGCTAACTTAGGTGAAATGGATCATTTAAGAGCTAATTTAGGTGAAATGGATCGTTTTGTAGCTCACTTAGGTCAAATGGATCGTTTATGAGCTAAATTAGTTGAAATGGATCGTTTATGAGATAACCTAGGTAAGATGGGTCATTTTGGAGTTAACCTAGGTGAAATGGGCCATTTTAAAGCTAACGTAGGTAAAATGGATCATTTAGGAGCTAATGTAGGTAAAATGGGTCATTTTTGAGCTAACTTGGATGAACTGCATCATTTATAAGCTAACCTAGGTAAAATGGGTCATTTTGGAGGAAAATAAGCTAACTCTAGGTCATTATGGTAAGCATATTGGAGGAAATAAAGCTAAGTCTAGGTCTTTATGCATTTGTTAAGCAAAACACTAGAGAAACTTACCGTGATCAGGGAGGTGTAGGAGCGGGGTGGCTAGTGCCGCTACCTGGAGAAGGATCGTGCGATGCGTTTCTGGAGTTAAGCTGCACCAAAGATCATTTCCAATGTCTCGTTAGCATTACGACACTCAAATGTTAAGACTACCAAGTAATGTCCATTCAAACTAAACTCACCGTGCTCCCAGGAGCAATCACTGGCATTGGCGGAGCGGGCTGACCGGACTTCTCGCACACAGACTGCACATTTGGTTTTCAGAACAGAGTCATACTAGTTAGTAATGAGACTCAAATGTTAAGACTAGCAAGTAATCTGCAGAAGAAACTTACCACAAGGAGCTCGTACATGGCCCTTGCCTGCATGTCATTCCGTGCCCTCTCCTCCTCCATCATCTTTCTCGTCCTCTCCTCCATCTCCCGCTGCCTCTCCGCCGCCTCCGCCAGAAGTTTCTCCGTTCTATCTCTCTCAGTCTGTATAGCAGCCTGCAACACCACTCACATGACCATTTGTAATCATTGATGGAAGCGCACACAATGTAATGGAGAAAGATAACTGAGTACGTATCACTAACCTTGATGGCGAGTTGCACTGGCCGTTCACGAGGCCTTATCTCAGGAGCGGAGCTCGACTGGCGCGCCTTGATCTCCGGGAGAGTGCTAGGACAACGGATAAGTCCATCTCCAATGGCTATGGAGCCACGGGACCTCCCGCCACCAGATATCATCACCAGCTCTGGATCAATGGGACCCTGGCTCGGGTTAAAGTCCTCCCCTTTCCTCGCCTTCCCCTCATCTCTATATCTCACGAGCTTGTTGTGGGAGGAGATGTTGGTGAAGTTGTTTGCATCATCGAGGTCAGACTGAGAGAAAGCCTTGACTTTCTTGTAAGAGCCAGTGTGGGCCATGGCATACAGGTCGTACACCTCTGGCACCTTATCCGCCTTATTGTGGCGTGCCTGAAAGAGAGAAACAATGAAAATTAGTAATTAAAGGGCTCAAGCTAGCATGATGAATGAATTGCATGAATCATGAAGCAAACCACATACCCAGTTGCGCCCGAACTGATATAAGTTGGAGCTGCCTTGATGGTGTGGCACACCTTCCATTTGAGCACGTTTGTCCTTGGCCTGGTTGTGGAGGGCTAGCCATTCTTGTGAGCACCACTCATCGACCAACACCTCCCAACAATCCATCCGATCCGCACACCATCTCGGAGGCGCCTAAGTTAGCAAATAGAAACTTGAGCGCTACGGCTAAGAATTACTAAATGAAGGAACTTAAGTAGAAGGCCTTAAGAATTACCTTCATGTACTGCTCCTTACTCAGGAACTTATCGCGGCACGCCGGCTTGGTCTTCTTGATACCACGCAAGGCGTAGTAGTCTCGAACAGCCTGCACCCGAGCCTCGTGCCGTAAGTTCTGGAGTAGGCGCTTGCAGACGTTCTCGATAACATGTGCCGCGTCCTCCTCGTATCCCTCCTCACACCTGTAGAATGTCTGCAATCAAATGAGACAATATTGATTAGTACAATTAATAACTAGCTAGTTGAAGATTTTTAAATGTGTAAAGGAGAAATTACCCAGAACTTTCTGATCACCATGTCTGCCCTCGTGTCGCACACGACACCGTCGATAATCTCATCCGGCGGGGCCGGGGCAGCCACGTAGTGCTCCCAGCTCAATCCAAGCTCTGGAAGCCGACCCTCACCAGGCAACGTGACAAACCCCGGGAAGTTTTGCCGGCAAAGAACTCCAAGGACGGAGTTGGGCCGGCGGACACTATGATGGTGGTCCCAACCCCTGCAGCATGACAAGGCCAACGCATTAGTTATTTGAAGAAACGTGAATGCACAAGGTACAAAAATATTAAATGCACTTACGTACCTCTCCCCATCAGGGAAAATCAACCACCTCTGCTCGCGGGTCGCCGGCACGGACGGGAGCCGTGTAGCACCACGCTGGTAGACGGTGCCCCCCTCCTCCTCAAGATCAGTCGGCTCCCCGCCATCATCAGCATGGCCACTCGGCTCCTCGGGCTGATCCGGCCAGGTACCCCATCCGGACGTGTGCTCCTCCGGGGTCTCGGGCCTCGTGGGCCGAAGGCCAGTCGACCCGAGGCTCGTGGGCCCAAGACCCGTGGACCGGAGGCTCGTGGACCGGAGTCCGTGTAGCCTCCTCCTCGGACGAGTCCACCCTAGCAGTCACGTGCTCGGGTGAAACAGCTGGGGGTGGCGGCGAGGAAGGCGCCGTAGCAGTCACCCTACCTCCTCTCCCGCGACCACGTGCCCCACCTCCTCTCTTCCTACCTCGTCCCCTGCTGGGCACCGCGGTCGACGAAGAAGGGCCCGGCGGTGTGGCCATACTGTCCAGCAACGCTCGGCGGAGAGGTGCGTCTGGAATGGAAGACCTCAGACCACGCGCCGACGAAGAAGGGGCCTTGGCGCGCTCCCGACCAGCGCCCACCATCTTTCAACACCTGCCATGACAAACAGTAAACGAAATTAGTACAACATAAAAAAAAGACCGACATGAATAATAATATGTGTATCACTTAAGTGTATCATCATCAAGTACAACATAAAAAATTTAATACCTGACACTACTAATAATCTCGATCAGTATCATCAATAAATGCATAATCATCATCATCACTATAATCAATGACGGGCTCATAGGGTTCAGTGGCATCAACATGTGGAAGGCCACCTTGACGTAATCGGTCAAGCAATGACAGGTCATCCGCAGCAGTAACCTCTTCTTGTTCCGGCTCTTCTTGTTCCTCCTCTGGGGTGATGTCGGATTCACTGTCGCTGTCTACTTCAATGTTTTGGGGTGAAGTATAGCGGTTCTTGAAACGCTTTTTGGAAAGACGTGTCTCTTGGAAGAATTCTCCTTCATATGTGTCTGGGTTAATGTGAGGTTCATAATCCTCTTCCTTTGGGGGAGATAGTCTAGCACGTGGCGGCACTTCATAAACGACATCCCAACCTTTCAGATTTGGATTAGTTTGGCAGGCCCACGGTAGATAGAATACTTGGGTCGCCTGTTGAGCCGTAATATAGACATCAGGAACATCTAAATGGGTGCTTTGGTTGATTTCAACTAGCCCTATATGTTCATGAGTCCTTCTAGTCTCCTTCGGCTGAAACCAATAACATTTGAAGACTACGACATTCGGTGGGTTTTCACCATAGAATAGAAGTTCATAAATTGCTTCAACTCTCCCATAATACTCGGTACCTCCTTCGCCGATAGCAGATACACAACAATTTGTAGACTTTCGGTCGGCCATAGATAGCTCTTTGCCATAGGTACGAAAGCGATACCCGTTGATGTCGTATTTGTCAAATGAACGGACCTTATAGTCAAAACCATTAGCGACTTGTCTCAATTCGGCGTCCATAGACTCTGAATTAGCCTACAAGTTTAATATGAAAGGATTGTTGCATTACGCACAAATTAGCGAATGAAACCGGGGTAGCCGCCTACAAATTAGCCTACAAGTCTAATAGAAATTACCGTTTGTTTGAACCAAGAGATGAAACCGGGATAGCCGCCTCCTTGCTTTGCGAGAAGCTCATACTCTTCGACAGAATCCTTTTGGATCACCGCTCCATACGAGAATAAGGCGACGTATCGACTGTATGAAATATCCAGGAATAAGAGCAGTTCAAAGGAAATAGAAGTTGCGAAACTATGTACCGAGAACTTACTCGATGTACGGCCGCACTTCTATCAGGTTGTTGAAGATATACAACGAAATGGTCCGCCATTGTTCGTTATCCAAAGATACTGGATTTGAAACACTGGCTGGTGCGAGATTCCCTTTGAATAGGCTGAGGTTGGATCCACCCTTTTTAGGGTCGTCAGCATTGTACCGAGGCTTCGGATTATGCAAATGACGATTTTTGGCTTCGTAGTGTGCTGTCACGAAGTTTGCCGCCTCCTCAGTGATGAATGCCTCAGCCATCGATGCTTCAATTCTACGTTTATTTTTACATTTTTGTCGAAGCGTCTTCTGCATCCTCTCAGTTGGGTAGCACCAACGATTTTGCACGGGCCCCCCCAATCTTGCCTCGGTCGGGAGATGCAAAATCAAATGTTGCATTGGATTAAAGAAGCCCGGTGGAAAGATCTTCTCTAACTTGCAGATCAACTCCGGCGCCAACTCTTCCATTTCTTGTAGCACGCCAGGCGATAGTTCTTTCGCACAAAGAACACGGAAGAAATAGCTGAGTTCTGCCAGTACTAGCCATTCATCCTCAGGGATGAAGCCACGCAACATCACCGGCATTACCCGCTCAATCCATATGTGCCAATCATGAGTCTTGAGACCAAATATCTTCAATTTATCAAGACTGGCTCCCCTCTGTAGATTCGCTGCATACCCATCGGGGAACATCAACTGCATTTTCACCCACAAGATAATTTCCCTCATAGCCGGCCTTCCAAGATTGAACCATGCCTTTGGCTTCGTCCAGTTCTGCTTTCCTTTCGGTTCTTTCATGTTTTGTAACGGCCTATCACATAGCACCTCCAGATCGACTCTAGCCTTAGTATTATCCTTTGACTTCCCATCTATGCCGAACAATGTACCAAAAAGTGCCTCGGCGATATTCTTCTCAGTGTGCATCACGTCGATGTTGTGTGGGCAAAGGAGGTCTTTGAAGTAAGGCAGATCCCATAAGCATGTTTTGTGAGTCCAGGCGTGCTTAGAATTATACCCCTTGAAGTACCCTGGACGCTCGGGATCTGGCTCGAGAGCGTTTAACTGATCCAGGGTCTGTTGGCCTGTCAATGCATGTGGTGCAGAGTTTTTGACAACTCTACCTCTGATGAAGTTCTTCTTGTCTTTCCTGAACTTATGGCGAGGATTCAGGAACTGTCTATGCATGTCGAAGCAAGAAAACTTGCGACCGGCCTGAAGCCAACGAAACTCAAGAGCTCCCTTGCATGTGGGGCACGGGAACCTTCCATGCACACAACAGCCAACGAATAGCGCATACGCCGGCAAGTCATGCGTCGAGTACATGTACCAGACACGCATTATGAAGTTCCGTTTGCTATAGGCATCGTATGTCTTGAACCCATTATCCCAGGCTTCTTGCAATTCGTCCTTAAGCGGTTGCATGTAGACATTCATATTTTTCCCCGGATAGTTGGGCCCTGGAATTATCAACGTCAGGAAAATGTTCTTTCTTTGCATAATCTGTCCGGGGGGGAGATTGAGTGGAAAGACAAATACGGGCCAACAACTGTATTGGGCTGCCGTCATACCAAACACACTGAACCCATCCGTGCTGATGCCGACTCGAGGATGCCTCGGATCTGCCGCTTTGTCACCATGTAATTCATCAAACTTTTTCCACGCAACACCATCCGATGTGTGTACAATCATCATATTCCCATCTGCATCTAGTTCGGTTCTTTTGCCCGTTTTGTGCCATGTCATCTGTCTGGCCGTCTCTTCGACCATGAAAAGACGTTGAAGTCTTGGTACGATTGGCATATACCGAAGAACACTAACGGGGATTTTGGTCTGTGTCTTCTCACCCATACCGTTGTCTACCACAACATACCTGGAAGACTTGCAAATGGGACAACAGTTCAAGTCCGCATAGTCAAGCCTAAACAAGACACATCCTTTCTCACAGGCATGTATCTTATCATAGGGCATCTTCAGTGCACGGAGGATTTTGTCCGACTGGTACAGGTTTGCAGGCATTACATGGCCTTTGGGTAGAAAGCGTCCAAATACTGTCATCATTGCATCGTAGCATTCTCTGCCCAAGTTGAACTGAGCCTTCAGAGCCATTACTTGTGAGATGGCATCCAACTGACAAAGCTCAGTGTGCTCATGGAGCGGACGTTTTGAAGACTCCAACATTTCATTGAAGGCCTTTGCAGATTCCTCCATCTCCTCGTCCGAATCCCGAGCATCATCAAAGTCTTGCACCATGTTTTCCATACCGGTACCATGCTCGTCGGTGCGACGACGATCCACCTCAGCTCGGTCACGTTGGGCAGACTCACCATGAAATGTCCACACCGTATAATCGGGCCTAAAACCACTCTTCTGCAGGTGTTTGCCCATTTCAGCCTCTGTCCTCTTTTCCCAATTGCCGCACCGTAAACAGGGGCACCAGGTTTTCCTCTGGCCATTTGCAAATGCGGCTCGCACAAACCCCTTGGTTTTTGTGAACCATTCAGTGCTCCATTTGTTCTGACCAGTGTGACCGGTGTACATCCACGCACGATCACTCATCTTGACTTTCAGAGCTACTAGACACACAACAAATATATATATATATATAAATATAATTCACCATGTATGTATTCATCAGTTGATCTACTTTGTCAATTTTATTACGTCCATGCAACCTACACTCTAATAGGTAATGATAGGTCCTAATCCCACCCGAGTATGTTTAGATTGGGTTCATTTTCCCATGCTATGCCCCGGATCCTACGCAAAATTTCGGCAGCACCTCCCCGCTGTTCTCCTGATACACGTCTCTGCAATAAACAGAGAGGATGTGTACCCGGAGAACAACAGGGGAGGCACTGACGAAATTTATGCGTCGGATCCGGAGCAAAGCATATGGGAAAACGAACCCAATCTAAACATACTCGGGCTATCCATGGATAGCGTTGGACAATTCGAAAGAATCAAGGTTATAAATATGCAAATGCATGCATATTTATAACTATGACGCTTTTGAACGGGAGACACATATTGGTTACGCATACTGATGATTCAAGACACATATATATCTAGCTATCAAGTTTCATCGGAATAGATCAAATAATTAATGGGGGAGGAGGACATGTCATTTGTGCTCACCCACGAACGAAGGGGCAGAGCTCGTCAAACGCACGGCGAGGTCGTCGAACACCAAACCTCGCAGCGATGAAACAACTGCACATTTAAAACTACCCGATCAACACAATTATATATGATGTTTTTCATAACAAAATCGAAAAGATATATGACCTAACTAATAATTCACAAATATATGACCCCGTCGGCTTCTGGAAGGCCAAAGAACACCTTTTCGGGGTCGGGGTCTCAGGGTCGGGGTGTCGGGTCGGGGTCGGGGTCCCGTGTCGGTGTCGGGGTCGGGGTGTCGGGTCAGGCTCGGGGTCGGGGTGTCGGGGTCGGGGTCGGGGTCGGGTCGGGGTGTCGGGGTGTCGGGGGTGTCGTGTCGGGGGTCGGGGTGTCGTGTCGGTCTCGGGGTGCCGTGTCGGGGTCGGGGTGTCGTGTCGGTCTCGGGGTGCTGTGTCGGGGTCGGGGTCTCGGGGTCGGGGTGTCGGGTCGGGGTGCCGGGTCGGGGTCGGGGTGCCGTGTCGGTGTCGGGGTCGGGGTGTCGGGTCAGGCTCGGGGTCGGGGTGTCGGGGTCAGGGTCGGGGTCGGGGTCGGGGTCGGGGTCTCGGGGTCGGGGTGTCGGGGTGTCGGGGGTGTCGTGTCGGGGGTCGGGGTGTCGTGTCGGTCTCGGGGTGCCGTGTCGGGGTCTGGGTGTCGTGTCGGTCTCGGGGTGCCGTATCGGGGTCGGGGTCGGGGTGTCGGGTCGGGGTGCCGGGTCGGGGTGTCGTGTCAGTGTCGGGGTCGGGGTGTCGGGGTCGGGCTCGGGGTCGGGGTGTCGGGGTCGGGGTCGGGGTCGGGGTCGGGGTCTCGGGTCGGGGTGTCGGGGTGTCGGGGGTGTCGTGTCGGGGGTCGGGGTGTCGTGTCGGTCTCGGGGTGCCGTGTCGGGGTCAGGGTGTCGTGTCGGGGTCGGGGTGCTGTTTCGGGGTCGGGGCTTCGGGGTGTCTCCTCCTCCTCCTCCTCCTCCTCCTCTTCTTCTTCTTCTTCTTCTGCTTCTTCTTCTTCTTCTTCTTCTTCTTCTTCTTCTTCTTTCTCCTCCTCCGCCTCCTCCTCCTCCTCCTCCTCCTCTTCTTCTTCTTCTTCTTCTTCTTCTTCTTCTCCTCCTCCTCCTCCTCCTCCTCTTCTTCTTCTTCTTCTTCTTCTTCTTCCCCCTTCTACTTAACCTAAACCTAAACTAAAAACCTAAACTAATTAAAACTAAACTATTTAAACTAATTAAACCTAACTTAAACAGAAAAAAACAAAAAAACAGAAGAAGAAAAAACAAAAAACAAAAAAAAGGGAGGAGGGGCTCACTGTGGGGGGCGGCTATGGGTCGGGGAGGGGCCGGCGACGGAGGGCCGGGGCGGGGCGGTGGAGGAGGCAGGGCGGCGGGGGCCCGGCCGGCGGGGGGCCGGGGCGGGGCGGTGGAGGAGGCGGGGCGGCGGGGCCGGCCGGCGGGGGCCGGGGCGGCGGGGGATGGGGGCGGGGGGCCGGGGCGGGGCAGTGGAGGAGGCGGCAGGGGGCGCGGGGCGGCGGGGGCCGGGACGGCGGGGGGCCGTGGCGGCGGTGGGGCGCGGGCGGCGGGGGCCGGGGCGGGGGGCGACGGGGCGATGGGGCGGCGGGGCGACGGGGCGGCGGGGGCGACGGGGCGGCGGCGCGCGGCGGGCGGCGGCGGCGGCGTGGGAGGAGAGAAACGGCGAGGGAGAGGGAAGAAGTGAGTAACGGGCGGGGGGTACGTGCCGTTAGGTAGTAGGCTCTTTGCCGTCCGCCCCGCTTTGCCGTCCGCTTTTTTGCCTCTTTGCCGTCTGCTAGCGGACGGCAAAGAGGTGGCCCGTTAAGTTTTTCAAAAACGGGCGGGGGGTGGGGGCCACCTCACTCTTTGCCGTCCGCCAGCGGACGGCAAAGATTCTTTACCGTCCGCTGGCCGACGGCAAAGAGCTTCTTTGCCGTCTGCCCTTTCTTTGCCGTCTGCTTTTGGGTAGCTGATGGCAAAGAGCTTCTTTGCCATCAGCTAGCAGACGGCAAAGAGCTGGCAGATGGCAAATTAGCTGATTCCAGTAGTGTACTGCAGAGTTATATTACATCAAATAATCGCCGCGGTTCTAATTAAAGATAAAATGTCTTAATCTTGAACTCACAGCAGCGACGAGAAACAAGGTGCCTAGTCCCAGCGCTGGCCCTCCACCCTCTCGACTCCATCGACGCAGTCGATGATGGGCTTGATACACTCCTTGGGCACCGCGAGGTCCGCCTCCTCAGGCAAGCTCTCCAACGCGTTGGCGAAGTTGACGGTGGGGTTCCAGAATGCCACCTTGGTGAGCACCTTGGTCAGGGCACCCCGGCAGATCCTCCGGGCCTCGTTGGCCAGATAAGCTACCCGGTTGGAGCGGAGCTACTCCAGGGCTCGAAGAACGCCCTTGAAGAACAGGGTCAGTTTGGCATTAGGACTCACGTTCGGCTCCCGGGAGTACCTGACATGCGGCATCCCCATGGAGGCCAGCTTCGTGGTGGTCCTGCCGGCGACGTCGGCGAGGCGACTGACCCAACGGTTTATGCCCTCCGCGTACTCCTTGTGTTCGGCGGCATCATTCCTCCGCAGCTGCCTCTCCTCCTCTAGGTCCTTGGTCAGGGTCTCTTCCCGGGCCCTGACCTCCGAAAGCGTCCCCTCAAGGCCCTCCAGCTTCAACTTCAGGTCACTGATGGAGTCGGTGGCCTTGGAGAGTAGCTCGGCCTTGCCGAGGACTATGGCCTGCGCCTCCGCCAAAGCGCGTTGGCCGCGTCCTTCTCCTCCGTCAGCTCCAGGACCTATTTCTTCAGCCCATCCCGCTCCACCTCCAGCTCCTTCACCTTGCCGGCATGGACCAGGGCTTGAGCATTGAGTGCCTCCTTGTGCCTCTGCTCCAGCTCCTGGGTCCACTGCGAGACGAGCTTCTCGACCTCCTCATCCTTGCCGCGGAGTGTGGCAGCGAGAGCCTCCTCACGAGCGGCAAGGTCCTCCTCCTGGGAGTTCAGCTCGGCCTGGTGCTGGTACCGAGCAGCCTCGTCCTTGGCGGCCAGTTCCTTTGCCGCCTCCTGGGCCTTCTCGACGTCAGCCTGTTTCAGGACGAGCTCCTGTTTGCGCTCAGCCAGCAAATCTTGGGGAACCTTCAGTTCATCGTGGGCCTGGCAGAACCAGACCTGCATCTTGGCGATGCGCTCCTCGAGATCTGCCTCCGCCTAGTCCACCGCCGGCATCCTGGACTTTGCCTTGTCCAGGCGGGCACGGTGAAGCGCCTGGAGCTTCTGGAAGTTAGCGCTCATGGCCCAAAGCAGCTGCTGCTCTTGGGAACCACTGCCAACAGCGCTCGGTTCGTCAACAACCTCAAGCCCGGCGGCGGCGAGCCCCTCGTCGGCGAACACCTCCCCCTCGGTTGCCGCCCTGGTGCTCGCCGTTCCTGGGAGGTGGATGACCAGGTCATTGCTCACCTTCAAGTACTTGCCTGAGCCAGAGGCTGCAGAGGAGGAAGGTTGGTTGTCTACCACCCCCTCCTCGGTAGCGGCCTTGCCGGCCTCCCCGGCAGGCCCCTTGGTGGCATCCTCAGCGGCGGTCTTGGCGGCCTCCTCGGCGGCGATCTTATCGGCCTCGGCCGCGGCGCCCCTGGCGACCTCCTCGATGACGGTGTCAATGTCCTGCCGGTCCGCCGAGGAAGGGTCTGGATACCAAGAAGGGGAATAAGACAGGGGAAAGGCCAAGGTTCAAAAATGAGGAGAGGGAACATGGACAGAAAGCAAATAACTTACCCACACCAGGCTGGGAAGAAGTGGTGCCCTCCCCGCCAGCATTCGTTGCCGGGGTAGAACCCCCGGCACCCAAGTTCGCCTCCTCCTCCTCCATGTGCGTGGGCTCGGTGGTGGATGCCCTTGCCGGGGACGCCCCTCGGGGCGGCGTAGTCGAGGGGGGCGGCGTGTTGTGAATAGCCCTCGGCGGCTCCTCCTGCTGCCGTTCTTCTCCTCCAAACCCAACAAGGTCAGCGTCAAGACTTCACACCCCAATGCTCTTCGATGAAGGAGTGAGTGGTAGACTCACGCTGGGGGCTGAAGCGGGGGCTGCATCGGGGGCTGCTGTCCGGGCTGCTCTCCACCAGCAACGGCGTACGCGAAGTACCCACCGGGGGCTTGTCGCTCATCGAGGCCTTGGCCCTCTTCACCACCCTCTGGGCCAGCATCTCCAATTCCCTGTGAAGGTAACATCAAATCAAAGGAGGATAACATAGGAGTACAGTCAGGAGATGATGTGGGGGGTGAAATACTTACTCTTCCTCCACCTCCTCCTCCACTAGCTTCCTCTTCCTCGCCGGGCTAAAAGATCCGAGGTCGAACTCGGCCTCCAAGGTACTGTCCGGAGGGGAAGGGGATAGGGTCTGGTGCTGCTTGGACGCGGAGGAAGCAGTCGCCGTCCTCTTCGCCACCGTGGCCTTTGCCGCCTTCTTCGCTGCCGCGGCCTTCATCGCCCTCGTCTCGTGCACGATGTGCTCCAGGGGCGGCTGCTGCGTGATCCTGCCGAGCTGGACTGGCTCACCAGAGCAGGCCCGCCGCAGGACGCGCTGCCTCCCCGCGGCCGGGGGGTCGTTCACCTCGACCTCCTCTTCGGACAACGCATCGCTCGCGTCTTCAACAAGGCAGGCATCAGCGTCGGCGCCGCTGGCCTCCCCGGCAGACTCCGCCCACTGGGCGAGCTCCTTCTCCTCCGCGGCCTCGCCGGCCTCGTCGTCTACAGCGCCAACGCTGCCGGCCTCCCTGGCGAGCGCCGCCTCCGCTGCCCTGGCGGCGATGTAGTCCAGCTCCACCTTGGTGGTCTCTTGGATGAGCAGCGGCTCGTCACGGACATAGCTCTCCGACAATGTGTCAAAGAACTCCTGCACGTTCTCCGCTGGCGGCTCGGCCCAGGCCGGTTCAAGGGCATGTGCATTGATGTCCGACATCATGGAGATGATGGCAGATTGGCGAGAGTTGTTGCTCAGCGGGACCACTCCGACCGGCAACCCAAACAGGGGCCCCTTGACGGCCTTGTCGGCCTTCACGGCCCTGCCGGTCCTCTCAGCCCTGCCGTCGCCGTCCACGTCGAGCTGAAAGAGCCATTGGCAAAAGTGGGCGTGCCCCATCACCGTGAAATTGTGCTTCAGGCCAGGGCGGAGCCTCATGACGTCGGCCGCGTTCCTGAAATCCCAGGCCGGCCTCCCCTTGTTGTGTAGCGGGGCGATTCGGCGCTGGATCAAGTCGGCCCCGATCATATCGAGGGTGAGTCCGGCCATGGTGAGGCGATGGATCCTGGTGGTGGCGACCGTGAGCTTCTCGTCGTTGGCGTCGAGGTCGCTCCAGTCCCTCCGGTGGGTCGGCGGGCTCTGACAAACCCGGCAGAACTTCTGCGGGTCCTTCTCCTTGATCCAGCGCCACCGGCTCTGCCACTCCTCCCACCTCTCCTTCTGGGCGCCCTCCGGATACGTGCCCTTCTCCTGGGTCCTCGGAATCCAGGTGATGCAGCCAGAGATGGCGCCCCCTGGCTGGAGGCGAGGGGAGAAGTAGTGGTGGAAGAGCGCCATGCTGGGGAGCACCCCGTCAAAGCCCTCATAGAGGTGGGCAAAGAGAGCCATGCACGCCACGGCATTCGGCGTGAGATCAAGAAGATGAAAGCCGTAGGTGTGCATGACGTCGTTGAAGAAGTTAGAGAAAGGGGGGCAGAGCCTGCAAGAGAAGAAATCAACGAAGAAGGGGTACCGATGTGGGCCGGCCTTGGCAAAATCGGTGGGGACGACGCGCGTGGCAGGGTGCCCCGTCGTCTTCCTCCCCCACAAGGGCAAGAAAAAGTTCTTGAGGTGGACAGCATCGACCGTCGAAGGGAAGTAGGTGAGCTGCGTCCGCCGCACCGCCAACTCGCTCTCCGGCGCCTCCTTCTCCCCGGCGTCCTTGGACGCTCCCTTGCCCTTGCTGATTTTGGGTGCCATGACGGCTAGGAGAAGGCGAAGGATCAAGAGCAATGGAGGCGCAGCGGCAGCAAGTAGAGGCGAGAGCTTAGAATCTTTCGCCTGAGGAAGAAGAGGGGGAAGGTGCGGGCCGCCTCTTTACCATTTACCACGATGTGACGCATGAGTGCAGCAACCGCCCCACGCATGACCCCCACGTCACACGCGACCCCCACGTCACGCATTCAACACGGGTCGTGGGGAAGCGCAACTAGCGAGGAAGTTACTGCAGTAAAACTCGACCCTGCATTCCCGCGCACCGTTTTGGGCCTAGCACAACAATGCGTCGCGCTTATGTGTGGCCCAGGCCCGGGGGCTCCTGTCGTGTACAAAAGTAGGGTCCTATTTTATACCCCTTTACCTATGCACGGGCAGTTGGAGCCGCGCCTGCGGCCACACTTAGCGGGGTAGAGGAAGGAAGCAAAGACACAAGACAACCAGAGCAACGCCAAGCCGGAGACACGAAGAGCAGAAGGGCGAGGTGAACTCCCCCGGCAAGGCCCTTGTCGGGGGCGGCCTCCACAGCCCCGGCAAGAACCTTGCCGGGGCAACAGGCCCGGCACCAGCAGAGCCGCCACCCTCGAGCCTAAGAGTTCCGATGCCATCACCCACATTGGAACCAAGGCTCGGGAGGCGCCTCCATGGTGGCATGCAGATCTTTGTGAAGACCAAGAACATACAAGACTAGATGAGAATCAGAAGACGAAGATCCTCGGCAAGATCCTTGCCGAGGATACCCACGAGACCCCTGGCAAGACCCTTGCCGGGTACGCCCACCACGCCACGGCAAGACCCTTGCCGGGAAGACATCTGCGGGGCCACAGCCAGGCCCCCACCCGCCAAGACTCCCCCGTTGTTCCCACATAGCTGCCAGCCCACCAACTAGGCGAGCACCTGCGTGGCGATGTGCGGCCTCCAGGCCAACTAAGCAAGCACCTGCATGGTGGCATGCAGATCTTCGTGAAGACCCTGCCACCGCACCAACTCAGCAGCCAGCGAGCCAGCGTGGCACTACACGCCTCGTCAACTCGGACGCGCGTCGAAGCCAGGCGAGGCGACGACAGCTGGGACGAGCTTCCTTGCCATCCCCGATAAAGCAAGAAGGGCACGCCGGCAGCGCATTAAATGCGTTTGTCCTACGGTGCCAGGAGATGGACTCGACTACTATACAAACTTTCCACCTCTTGTGTGCCACTATGGCAGCCCCTTTATCTATAAAAGGAGGCCCATGGCGTACTGGGAGAGGATTCAGACTTTTTGGACCCTGCACGCTTTGTAGCTAGTCCAAGAACACCAGATAAACATAAACCAGCAGGAGTAGGGTATTACGCATCACTTGCGGCCCGAACCTGGATAATCCCCTGCGTTGATCTTCTAATCCCGCTCTTTCCACAACCCTGCGCCCGCCAACCGTAGCAAAAAGGGATTCTACGTGATCCCGTAGGTGTCGTTTCCCCTGACACGAAGTTTGAAGGATTGAGAAGGGCAAACTTAAATTAGTGGTGAAGACATGCTCTATGAAGCCATTGTCCATGCTGATGGGGGGGGGAATTCAAGAAGTTTACCATAGAATATTCTTCATAAGCATTGCCTTTATTCTACATTTTGTTAAGAGTAAATATAGATGTGATAATATAAGAAAAAAGGAGAATATTTAAGATAATACAAAGAGTGATACTACATAACCAAGTAGCTATAAATGTAAGTACAACGATTGAGGCAAAAGGTACAGCCCAGAGCAATGCATAGCTAAACTTCTTCAGTACCATCGGTGTTATCCAACGTTATGGTAAGAGTAAATATAGACCTGATGTGTAGAAAATGGAGGGCAAAGGAAAATAAGTTGTAGAGTGATGGTACATGAACAACTAGCTATCAATATAAGTACACTGATAAAGGACAGCAAGTATTTACAAGAACAATGCAGAGCTAAAAAAATTCATTGGCATTGGATATATTCTACACTAATGTAACCATTCATACATATCAGATAATTTGGAGCGAACAATTGATAAGCAAGCTATCATGCATACCGCTGTCACATAATGAACCAGGTATGAATGCAGTACAGTGATACAGGACAATAGGTACTAACGAGAGCAAAGCATCGGGCAGCATATTTGCAATATCATGTCGTCCTTTTCAAACCGAAATTCTTCTTCCAACAGATTTCCTGCAAAAGAGATTCGTTAGGCACATGCGGAAAAGTAGAAGTTCAAATTGTCATGTGATATCATAGACAGTACCTCATCCTGGGAATGAGACCAATGCATAACAAGGTTTTTCCATTCAATGTCTTCTAAATTTAGCACAGGAGACTTCACCAGAAATTCATTTATAGACTTGCCATCAAAGTGTGATTTCCTCAGGTAACATCGATACTGCTGCAATGCTTCCTTGAAAAGCGCAAGCAAGCTTTGCTTGTCATGACTATCCAGATTGACCCTCTTCTACTTACAACAATGTAATGTAATTTATTGATGTGTTCAATTAGCAGAAAACAGGAAAATAATCACCATGAATAATATCCCTTACACGTAACTGGGACAGGAAGATGTGAAAATGGTGTTTGTCTTCACTATAATCTTCCCATGATGGGAATATATGCACGTAGTCCCTAACAACATTGAAAGCATTGTCTTTTAAACTGGGAATACCTGGAATGGGGTTCCAATCTGTAGGAATTGGCCATCTCTGCAGTTGGGATAGGTCTTCAGCCGGTGGACTTGCTGTACTTTTTGCTGGAGTGGGATTTTTCTTTGGTACGGCTAATACTATGGCAATTGAAATCGGCATACCTTTTGCTGGAGTGCAGGTCCTGTGTGGTGGGGCTAGTGGTGTGGCCAGTGAAGTATGGGTACAGTCTGCTGGAGTTGGTCCTACGTTTTGTGTCACTGGTTGTAGACCCAATATAAGTGGGGTGCTGTCTGATTTCTCTGGCGTCACCATGTTTTGAAGGACTTTGCTGGTGCTCCTTCAGGTTCGGCAATCACCCTCTTCCTTTTTGATGTCTGATGCACAAGAACAGCCTTTGAGTGAAGAAACATGGTATGATGACAGATGGAATATGTATTGATAATGGATGGGCATGGCATCTTGACATATATGATGAGTAAACTAAGAAGATAGCGGTACAACAAAGTAGAAGAAATGCAAGACACCTTACGCAAGATACGCGCAATCAATTAAACCTTGCCAAATTAGAACAGGCACCTTGATGGGTGAACAGGACAGGCCATCTGCCTTCGACTCCTTGAGGTCAGAATATTCATTAGGATCATATTTTGAACAAGAATCTGCAGGTGGGGAGCGTATGAGTTTCATTGCATCCAGAATGGCACTCCATGCCTTGGTGCCAATTTTTTAAGTCGTTGCAGTGTTCCACAATATTCTTCTGATGCACAGATTCTGATATTCACTATGATTACATATAATATCTGAGAAGCATGAAAACATAAATAGTAGTGAGATTATCTTTGTAATGCAGAGGATATTCTAATATAGGGGCTCCCTATAAACCCTTGTGTGCTATCACTGGATTCCGATGAGAGAGCCCATGTGTGCTACAATATTTTGCGTTCATTAATATAATCTAGCACAAGTACACACAAAAAATAGGTTCCAGAAGTAAGGATAGTTGGCAGATGATAGGTTCATAATGTATGCCGTATAGAGAGTTTATTGCCAAGCCATTATAACAAGAGCAGACAACACCTAGGCAGATCATAGTGTACATGAAAGGGGTACACCCTAACCAGCATATATAAATCGGGAAAGTGGAACTGGCTGGAAAATATGGTGTTGTATTGCTGCTACTAATTGAAAGCCTATCGATCACGTATAGGCCAGCTCTATCAGCTGTTGACGGCAGATTTCCCTGCTCCCCTTTCTGACAAGGAACATATTGTACATAATAAATATAGAATAACAAAAGAGGATCATGTTAAAGAACAGAAGAGGAAGCATATTCTTGAGGTTCTGCTTCTTTGCATACAATGTTGGTTGTCCACTCATGATGAATCATAGCGCCCAAAGAAATGCAATTCCATGTTGTCTCTCTATATGTGGCCACATACATTTGGAAAATCAAGTGGGAGCATTAGCTGACCAATTAAATGTGTGTCTGTTAACTAATATCAGTATCATATCACAATTTGTATTCGAAGAAGTAAGCTTTGGACTTATGATTGGTGTGTTGTTTAGCTTCAAGAGTGGACTGCTGCTAGTGCGACACAAAGCACCTAAACAGATCATAGTGTAGATATAATGGGAAAACCGTAAGCATCACAAGTAAAATCAGGAAAGTGGAACTTGCTAGAAAATATGGGCTACTATTGCCGGTACGGCTAGAAAGGGTTCGGATACTAGCTCTCTTCAACTGAAGGTGTTGTACTGTTAATATGAGTGTAACTCTCAAAGGCGACACAACTCCCTGCATTTCCTTGCTAATCTTATAGGATTCAAGTAGGCAGGCCACTATAATTCCTATTCCTATGTTTACAAAATCCTATGACTCAAAGAGGCCTGAAGTGTTGAAAGTGTCCATCACAACCGACTGAATAGACCTCTACACTGCAAATGTCCCCGCTACTCTTCACTACAAGGAACATACTGTACTACTATCATACTCCCTCCGTTCCAAAATATTATTCTTTATAGAGATTTCCACTATGGATCACATACAGATACATTTTAGAGTGTAGATTCACTCATTTTTCTCCATATGTATTCCACGGTGGAATCTATACAAAGACTTGTATTTAGGAGCGGAGAGAGTACTTATTAAAGAAGAACAGAAGAGGAACATGCTAAAGAAGAGCAAGCAGATTTTGGATAATAAAATGTTCGTTGCGCAGTGCCCACACATGATGAACCAAAGCGCATTAAGAATGCAACTCCCTGTTGTCTCTCTATATGTGGTGCACGTGCTATTCGAAAGTAAAGTAGGAACATTAGCTGACCAATTAAACGTTATCTGTTTTAGTAATATCAGCATCATATCAGTTTCGTATTTGAGCAACAAGTTTGGAATTATGAGTGGCACATTGTTTAGCTTGATGGATTGAGGAGCAGTGCTAAGTAGCTATGATGATGGTACTAAATATAAAGGAATATCTGCATGCAAGTCGCGTAACTTTTGTCATTTGGGTCAGTCGACCATTTCAGGTGGTTGGATGAAGATCCTACGTCTCCTAACCCTTCTTCTTCCTCGTCTCTGATTCTTCCCCTACAGAATACCGCACGGGCCGCCGGCCGAACCACCGGCCCCAACCCCCCTCCCCTGTACCGCCCCCACCGCCTGTGTTCCTCCGTCACGCCACCCCACCCCCACCCCTGCCCCACCCACGTCCAGTTTTCTTCGTTCGGCGAGGCCCCACCACCGCCAGGCCACCGCCCCCACAACCACCATCCCCACCCGAGCCCCTTCCTTCCCTCCGGCTAACTCTGGCGAGCTCTCAAAAATCGACTTACCAAATTTTGAAATTTAGTCTACTGTCATTTAACTAGTGTGGAATATACAAGGGGAAAACCATAAGCATTGCGAGTATACTGTTGAGCATGCCATGGCGGATCTAAAGGTGCAAACCAGACAAAGGAAACTTCACTACCAATGTGGGCTTTCAACTAACAAGTAAGATCCTAAGTGATGGACAAGAAATCAGAGTAAAGCAGCGACGATCTATTTTCTTGCTGCGGCAAATAAGTTGAGCTGATACGAAAGCGTACCGCCTCTGGTGTGGCACCGTGTATGCATCTGCTGAGAATTTGACGGTGTTGCAGTAGCGATGGTTGTCGGCGGCGTGGAAGCAGATCTAGGAGGGTAGACGGTGGCGGGGGGGGATATCCCGGCACAGTGGACCAGACGGTCGTAGGAGCAGTGCCGGCAAGGGGGGCGACGGTGGGATGAAGCGAGAGGACGGGATGCAAGGATCCCGGTCCGAAGCCATGGATGAGAGAGGTCGATCTCTTGTAATGGACGACGGCGTCGGGGTATCAGCTCCAACATGGTGGAGGAGGACGGCGGTGGATGGGGTGGCGGACGAAGGAGGCTGGGGCGGAGAGGGTGTTTTGGCGCCCACAGAGTACGAATGGGGAAATGGAGGGAGAGATGAAGGGGGGAACCATGTCTTCATTGCGTGCTAGTCTCAAATGTGAGGAAATTTACAAACTTAGCCCCCATTTAAAATTTCCTACATCACAACAATATTAGTCGGTTGGGGATAGGATGGTAATCTCGCATACACTGAATATTTGTCGACGGACATTTCGATCGACGAGAGTTTGTTTTGGCGCCCACCAGGTATGAATTGGGGAGGGAGCCAATTTCGGCCGAGGAGACACTATGTTTTGGCGCCCACCGTGTATGAATCTGGGTGAGAGGCGATTATGTCACGTTTGAGTGAAATTACAAACCTACCCCTATAGAAACCTATAGAAATCGAGCTGATAGGCTTTTCGTGTCAGGGATAGGCAGCAATTTCCATCTCGTAGATTTTGATTTCGGGTGGTTACTGCGACTTTCCCCGCGTCGTTCAAATTTTTTCAAAGCAAGAGTGCACGTTTACCGTGCCAACTCAATTCGAATCTAGTTTGTATTCTATTTTTGTTCGGGCAGGATCCATTTTCGATTGGAATAAAATTATATATACATCATTTTTTATATATACTTTCAAAAGCACAACAAAGAATTCTGCTCCTTTATATATATAATATGATTTACCAATACAATGATATGAAAATCATAAGGTTGAATTCAAAAAATTTAAACCAAATTATGTTCTACTAAAATGTATGGATCAGTAATATCTACATATTAAATAACATTGATGCGCGTGAATTCACATGAGTATGCAAGTTGCGGAGGAAGACTGGAAATTGTTCTGTGTCTGTGTTATAATCTTTCCATGAAGGAAAGATGCGCACAAAGTTCCTGACAACAATATAAGCTTCATCTTCTAAACTGGGAAGAAATGGAACATGGGTCCTATTTGCTGCAATTGGGGCTCTCTCTGGTTCGAAGAGGGATTTGGCAACTGGATTTGGTGTACTCTTTGCTGGAATGGGGGTTTTGCATCGTAGAGCTGGTGCTATGTCAACTGGCGTCATCATATTGTTTTCTGCAGTTGGGGTCTGCTGAGCTGGGGCATTAGAAATGACCAGTGTAGTAGGGCTAGAGTCTGCTAGAGTTGGGGTGTTTTGTGGGTCAGGTGATATTGCAACTACACCTAATGGGCTATTTGATTTATCAGGTGTCACTACCTTTTCCAAATACTTTGCTCGTGATCCTCCGTGATCAGCAATCGCCCTCTTCCTTTTGAACGTCTGATACACAAGAACATCATTGTATGGATAAATATGGTATGATGACAGATGGAATATGTACTGAAAATGGATAGGCAGGGCGTATTCACATACACGATGTGTAAACTAAGCTAATGGCAGTGCAACAAAGTAGAAGCAATGCAAAGCATCAGTTGCAAGATATGTGCGACCAATATAACCTTGGAAAGTTAGAGCAAGCACCTTGACGGGTGAATAAGATAGGGAATCTGCCTCTGACTCCTCCACTAGGGAGCCACATTGACTTAGGTCTCCCTCTAGCTTAGAATCACTGTTAGGATCATATTCTGAGCATGAATCTGTAGGTGGAGAGTGTTTGCACTGCATTGTATCCAGGCTTGATTTCAGTCCCTTAAAGCCAAGTTTGACACCCATGGCATTGTTCTGCTTTATTCTTTTCATGCGTGCAAGCTCATAATCATTATGATGTTGTTCAGAATCGAGATTCATGAAAACGTAAAGAGTAGTAAGATTATCTATGGAATGCATTGTGGATTCAACTTGAAGAGTGTCTCCCTATAAACCCCTGCATATGCAAAGTTCACCCCCCAACCGTGCTGACCAGACCACACACAGAAATACAAACCTCTTATGTCTCTATAACAGGCAGACACACATTTCAAAACTGAAGTAGGAACATTAGAATCATATCAAATTCGTATTTGAACAAATAAACTAAGGAATTATCAGTGGCATAATGTTTAGCTTCAAGGGTGGAGTGCTGGTAGTGCGGCACAAAGCAAGTAGGCAGATTGTATTCCATGTAAAAGATCATAGTCTATGTAAAAGCTGGAAATGACACTTTCTTTCTATACAATGCAGCGTTCGTTGCCCACACATGATGGAAGAGATCACACAGAGAAATACTATTCACTCATGCCTACGGTTCCAGTATTTTGAAATAGGGTGGTCCGCCCTAAAAGAATATTGACAACAAATATGACAAGGCAAGCATAGATGTAGTGAATCAATCATTTACTTGTGAGCTTACTAGGAAAAGTATGCATAATTGTAACTGCAGTAAGAGAACGTCCAAAATCTGAATCAAGAAGTTTGTCTAGCACTTATTGTTTGCAACTAATCGACGTGAATAATTGGATCATATCGAATGAGTAAGAAAGACAAGTAAAATTGTCAACAAACCTGGTCTGCAGTAGTAATCTGGGTCAATGTCACTACGACCAACAATCGAAAATGACTAGTGTCTGTTCCTAGGTTCGGAATTTTGAAACCCTGTGAACTTTACAGGTATGAAAGATTACTGAAATACATCTGAACCATTAAGTGTAGGTAGCACTCAGCACACAACAAACCCTAATGACAGTCCTATCTAATGAGTAATGAGTCAATTAAAAATAGGTGATGAGGAGTCGCTGCTGAGTGTTGAGGACGTATCTCAGGATAAATCGGGTTGGCTTAGTGGGTGCTGCACGCCTGAGCCCTGAATGGACTAGGAAGGTAGGCACGGCGGCGCGCCCGGGCAGCGGTGACGCTGTTGGCCGAGAGGCTGCTGACCTCCTGTTAGTCCGGCGTCTCCTCCTAGAGTCATGTCGTCCAGGGACGGCAAGTCGCCGGCGAGGCAGGCGGCTGGGGGCGAGTAGAGATCGGAAGCGCGTAGCAGAACAGAGGGGAATCAGGGCCTGGTAGGGGGTCCCGAACTGTGCGTCTAAGGTTGATGGTAACAGGAGACGGGGGACACGATGTTTACCCAGGTTCGGGCCCTCTCTATGGAGGTAATACCCTACTTCCTGCTTGATTGATCTTGATGAATATGAGTATTACAAGAGTTGATCTACCTCGAGATCGTAATGGCTAAAACCCTAAAAGTCTAGCCTGCATGACTATGATTATCATTGCCTCTACGGACTAAGCTCTCCGGTTTATATAGACATTGGAGGGGACTAGGGTTGTACAAAGTCGGTTACAAAGAAAGGAATCTTCATATCAGGGCGCCAAGCTTGCCTTCCACGCCAAGGAGAGTCCCATCTGGACACGGGAGAGGGTCTTCGGTCTTGTATCTTCACATCCCATCAGTCCTGTCCATGTACCATAGTCCGGACGCCCGAGGGCCCCTTAATCCAGGACTCCCTCAGTAGCCCCTAAACCAGGCTTCAATGACGAGGTGTCCGGCGCGCAGATTGTCTTCGGCATTGCAAGGCGGGTTCCTTCTCCGAATACTCCAACACAGTCTTCCAACACAACGAACGTGTCCGGCTCTGCAAAACAAGTACCACACACCACTGCAGAGAGTATAATATTTCACGAGTCCAATCCGCTAACAACTTTTTGTAGCGTGATATCACGTCCCTGCCTGGTTATTATTTTGAACCGTTTTTTGGCCTACCGCTTCACATTTCAAGATGCGGGTTCTATTGGCACGTCTTGTCGCAGCAGAGATCGTGTCCCCTCATTACGGGATTCTCATCAATACAGGCATGGGTAATCCAACCGTGCTGTCTGCACAGCCCTTGGGAACAGGCGAGTTTTAAGGCGAGTGGGGAGGCGCTTGATATTCACTGCCTTTATAAGGAGATAAGGATTCCTTTATTTCACCCACGCCTTCTCTCTCTCTGCCCTCCCATTCTCGAGCTCCAACGCCCAAGTCGTCATCCTTTCCGCCCCAAGAAAGCACTCGACCATGTCCGGATCTGGAGCGCAAGGCAAGTGGATGGCCTCCTCCGTCTTTGGAGGCCGGGTACCTGGCCAAAGAAATCGCCCACCGGCTTCCGACCAAGGGGCAGATCGTCCCTACCCCAAAGCCCAATGATAGGGTGGTGTTCATTCCCCACTTCGTCCGCGGGCTAGGATTTCCTCTCCACCCTTTCGTCCGCGGACTCATGTTCTATTACGGGCTAGATTTCCATGATCTAGCCCCAAACTCTTTCCTCAACATCTCGGCATTTATTGCCGTGTGCGAGGCCTTCCTCCGCATTCCACCCCACTTCGGACTGTGGCTTAAGATCTTCAACGTGAAGCCGAAGGTGGTGGACGGCCAACCCGCATAGTGCGGAGGTGCCATGGTGAGCAAGATACCCAATGTCACATGGCCCAAAGGTACCTTTGTGGAGACCGTCAAAGGGTGGCAGCAACTGTGGTTCTATGTCACAGAGCCCTGCGACGCCACCTGGGCCGCGGCTCCCGAATTCAAGTCTGGAGCCCCAATGCGGCTCACCTCCTGGCTAGAGAAGGGCCTAAATTGGTCTTCGTCGGACGAGCTGACAGCGCTGCAAACGCGCATCCAGAGCATGGTGGACAAGAACATCAAGCTCGTCAATGTGATCCAGGTGATGCTAGTTCGCCGGATCCTTCCATGCCAGATCCGGACTTGCCATTTATGGGAGTTCAATCCGGCCGAGCACCAGACCTTGCAACGGTTCTTCGGAACTACGCACGAAGACATCTGGAAGGTGCTAATTAAGGGCAACAAGACGCGGCCGGAGACGACCGAGGACCGTGGGCCACCCCCTGGCCCATCCCGCCAGTGCGGTAAGTCTTTCGCGTTTCAAGGTGTATCCTTTACTTGCTTATTCAGAGAAGATACCTAAACCTCACTATTTATTTTTTCAGAGCTGGACAAAGAAGGCGGAGCGGATACGGTGTCCGGCTCCGCTGCCCGAGGAACCAGCCATCCGGCTTCTGACGAAGATGCTGGTCCCGGTGCCTTACCAGGCGCCGGAGAAGAAGGCCAAGAAGAAGACCAAGAGGGGCAGAAGTAGCCTCCGCCGCAAGGGCGCTTCGGACGTGACGTCCGAAGACACCGAGACTTACTCCTCCGCCGCCGAAGACGACGACGAGGACGAGGAAGAAAGCAACTCCCCCCTAAGGGGGGAACCAAGAAGAGGGCGGCCTCCACAAATCTGGAGGTATATGCGTCCAAGAAAGGGAAGCTCTCCCGCACGGGTAACTCCGCGTGGGACATCGCTAGCAGCCCAGAGCTGCGCCCCCGAGATAAGCCCCGGCCCGAATCGTGAGTACTCAAAGACCCTAACACATTCATGTATTCAGCCTATTTAGTTCATAGTTTTAACGTGTTGAGTCATGCACTTGCAGTCCGGCCCATTCCGACCTCGAGCGATCCTCATCTTCGGGGAATTTGTTGGACCCGAAGGTGATGGACAGTGGGTCCCTTCTGGCGGCGTCCTCTCCCAGGGCCATGGATGACACCGAGGTGTTGTCCCGAAGGATCCCAGGCCAGGGGGAGACGCAGGACGCCACCAGGGCGGAGCCAGAGGGTGAAACCTCGGCCGCCGAACACATGGGGGAGCAAATCCCCATGGAGACTGGCGATGGGGGCCACATTCAGTTCGGACTCCACCCGAATACGGTCCCGGAGGCCTGTGCGGCACCGGAACCCGACAAGCAACCTCCTTCGAAAGGAGGATGTGCGCCTATTCTGTGGGTGACCTCTGTCCAGCCAGAGGCGCCGGAAACTCTAATGGAAGCGCTCCGAAGTGCTTGCATTGTTGAGGAACACCGTACCCTTATGGGTACGGTGGTTGAGAGGATTCAGTCCGCGAAGAGCGGACTGACCGAAGCCTGCACAAGCCTTCTAACAGGCTTTGAGGTAAGCAACGCAATTATGTAAAAATAATGTCACAGTATAGACAGTAGCCCCTGAGACACTGTCCGGTTTTCGAAAAGAACAGCCAGAAAGAGGATCAAACAAGTTTCGCAGGAGATTAACCAGATGAGTCAATGTGAATAAGCAGGCGTCGTTACTGGCTGCGACCTCTCATACTGCTGAGGTTTCCGGACTGAAGTAGAGTCTGGAGCGGGCCGAGGAAGAGCTCGGTCGCGTGAGAAAGCAGCTAGAAGACAAACAAGGTATGCAATGACCTTCTGTGTATCAGAAAGAATAAATGATTTGTGTTGACTATAGTGCCCTGATATTTGTAGGAGCGGCAACCGAGGTTGAGGCCCTTAAAAAGTCGCTTGCCGAAGCCAAGGAGAGAGGTGCCAAGGAACAAGCCACCCGCAAAAAGCACGAGGCCAGGGTCGGTGAGTTCCAGCAAGAGCTCCAGTATGCCGTGAAGAAATGTGAGTCCTTGGAGCGCGATATTGCGGTTCAAGAGACCGAACTCGCCAAGGCTCACCAAAGCACACAAGATGCCCGGGTTGAAGCCCAGGGCGCTCTCCAGGAGATTCAGGAGGCCAAGAAGATTGCGGCGGGTAAGGCCTTCATTATGCAGAGCAAATATGTGAAGAAGAGGTACCTCTTCCTAACCCGGATTTGCAGTTCTCCAGGAGCGTTTGTGGATTTGCCGCGCAGTGTTTCTGACGCTGCGGAATTCTTCCGAGCCGAAGAGGGGGGCTCAACGGAGAAGCTATTCTGGTCGCAATACCTTGAGCCAGAACATCCGGTGCCCTTTAGCGACCAGCTAAAACAGCTGGTCGAACTGCATACGGTGGCTGAAGTAGCCATGAAGGATTTGATAATCCAGCTGTGGCCTGCAGAAGCTATACCCAGCAGCTACTTCGGGCTCGTGAAGCGGCTGGTCAATGCATGCCCCCGTCTTGACGCTATCTGTCGGTGTACAAAAGAGGGGGCGCACCTTTGTACCCCTTTACCTATGCACGGACAGTCGGAGCCGCGCCTGCGGCCACACCAAGCAGAACAGGGGAGGTGAACCAAGGTAAAACCGAAGCCCAAGATAGCCAAAGCAACACCAAGGCCAAGAACACAAAGAAGCAGAGAGGCGAAGCAGTTTCCCCCGGCAAGATCCTTGCCGGGGGCAGCCTCAGCGGCCCGGGCAAGACCCTTGTCGGGGCGGCTCGCCCACACCAGCGGAGTGAGCCACCCTCGAGCCCACGGGTTCCAACTCAACCAACCACATTGGAACTAGGGCTCGGGAGGCACCTCCATGGTGGCATGCAGATCTTTGTGAAGACAAGGGACATTCAAGATCAGATGAGGATTAAAAGACAACGGTCCTCGGCAAGATCCTTGCCAAGGAGAGCCACGAGACCCCCGGCAAGATCCTTGCCGGGGACGACAGCGCGCCACGGCAAGACCCTTGCCGGGCCACCCGGCAAGGCTCTCACCGAGGACGCCAGCAGGGCCACTGCCAGGCCCGCACCAACCAAATCTCCACCGCCGTTCGCATGGAGCTGCTAGCCCAAACCAGCTGGGCAGGCACCTGCGTGGCAACATGCAGTTTACAGGCCAACTCAGCAGGCACCTGCGTGGAGTCATGCAGATCTTCGTGAAGACCCCAGCACCGCGCCACCTCAGCTGCCTGCCTGCCTAGATGGCGCCACACGCATCGCTGGCCAGGGCGCGTGTCGAAGCAAGGAGGAGCGGCGACGGACGGGACGGGCCTCGCTCCCGTCCCCGATAAAGCCAGGGGGACACCTCAGCGGCGCATTAAATGCGTCTTGTCCTGTAATACGAGCGATAAGCTCATAGCACTGTACACCTTTCCACGTCCTGTGTGACACTGTGGCAGCCCCTTTCGACTATAAAAGGAGGCCCATGGCATACTGGAGAGGGATTCGGCTCTCTGAAAGAGCACAGCCACCGTAGCTAGTTCGAGAGCTCAAGAACACTCAATACATCCACCAAAGCAGGACTAGGGTTTTACGCATCCTCGCGGCCCGAACCTGGGTAAACGATCCTTATGCTGATTACTAATCCTGCTCTTCTCGCAACCCTGTGCCCCAGCAACCGTAGTAGGGATTCTTGTGATCCCATAGGTGTCGTTCCACACCAACATTTTTGGCGTGCCAGGTAGCGGGCGCAATTGTGAGAATCTGGTCTAGTAGTTAGCCTCGTGTTTCTTCATCGCCATGGCTCCCAAGAAGAAGATGGCCACAGCGATTGGCTCGTTGTGAGCCGAACGTCCCGTGCCAGTGCGGACGAGTAGCGGGCCGGTCGCGGATAGGACCCGGGCCGCGGTTCGCGAGCACCAGCATCGCCCTGGTAGTCAGAGCCTGGCGAGCGGCGTCGTGCGCGTGCCAGACGACCGGCCGCACGTCGCCAGATCCAAAGACGGAGCTGGGCCCCCCGCAGGCGGCGCGGGGCCCTCCAGGAGTGTCGTTGCGCCACCCCCGGGCGGTGCAGCAACCTCCAGGACGCCCACGCCCGGCGCCCACAGCGCGCTCTTCCCAGGCTGCGCGCAACGAGCAGCGTCACCGCGCTGAAGACCCCGGACACCGCAGTGGGAAGTGCCCTATGCATCGTCCGCGGGACAAAGGAGTTCAGTATGCCCGCCGAAGTGCTGGCGAAAATGGCACGCAGCGCTGGGTCGTGATAGAGCTCCTTCTAACGTGGTTAGAAGTCTGAGCACGCCACGGTCCACGCAGCTGTCGCCGCCACCCACGCCAGCAGAAGCTTTGGCGCGCGCGCAGCTGCTCCTCGACTTCCCTCCTGCGGCGCAGAAGCTCGACGAGTGGAGGGCCACCATCGGGAGCCTCGTCGCCGTCGCCAACAAAGATGATCCGCGACTGGCGGGACCCTTGGGCCGCGCCCCACCGAGCCACCACATGCCAACGCTGGGAGGACCGGGGGTGCTGTGGTTACGGTGCACTCTCCTCCTCCTCGCCAGCCGCCGCGGGCGTCGGCCCATCATGACGACGCTTGTGATAACATCTCCATAGCGTCGTCCGACCCGCAGACCCGCCGCGACCAGCGCCAAGTTCTTCGAGAACGAGCTCACGAAGATGCTCGAACCACTATCGAGCACCGGCGTGATACACGCCACCAGTCGAACAAGCGGGCGGGACCCGCTATGGACCACCCAGCACCGGGGGGCTCCGGCGACCTACCTTACGAGGTGGGCAGCCCAGCCTTTACCCGTGAGCTGCGGCAGTTCCAGTGGCCGTCCCACCGCACGTTCAAGCCCGACGTCAGCAAGAAGTATACTGGCAAGACCCATCCATCCGAGTTCCTCATCATCTACACCATCGCGATGCAGGCTGCCGGTGCTCGCGACGACAAGGTGCTTGCCAATTACTTCCCGTTGGCGCTGAAGCCCAATGTTATGTCTTCGTTGATGCACTTGCCGGCGGATTCCATTTCTTCTTGGTCGGATCTGTGCCATGAGTTTGTTGGCTCCTTCACTAGGGGCCACCAAGCTCATGGCCAGGCCAGTGATCTGCATATCATTCCCCAGAAGGAAGGGGAAACACTGCACAAGTACATCCAGAGATTCAGCCGAGTGCAGTACAACAGCCCCGACGTTCATCCCGCCGCTGTGATCAGCGCGTTCCATCAGAACATGCGCAACCGCAAGATGCGCGAACAGCTGGCGATGATGAAGGTTAAGGATGTGGCCGAACTCTACGTTCTGGCCGACAGGTGCGCCCGGGCTGAAGAGGGAAGGAAGTACCCCGGCGAGGACGCCGGCGCGGAAACCGACTCTACTAATGAAGACACCGCCGCCCCGACGAAGAAGGGCCGGCGTCGCAACAGGAAACGCAAGGGCAAGGCCGTGCTTGCCGTTGAAGGGTCTGACGACACCGGCGCTGCCAAGAAGGTCAAGGCAGACGACCCCGGCAAGGAGATTGCGGGGTGCATCGCCTGCCGGGCCTTAGCAGCTACCGACAAGCCAGGGGGCTCCGGCAAGCAGTACTGCAAGATCCACCGCACCAAAGGCCACGACCTCCAGAACTGCCGGCAAGTCGAGCTGCTTGCTGAAAAGCAAAAGGCCGAGTATGAGAGGCGGGATAAGGAGAAGGGCCAGGACGGTGCCGAGGGATCCGAAGAAGCGTGGCGGCCAAGGAGGCTGCCGCGACAAGGACAACCAGCAAGAGAGGCCCGCCCGGGGCCGTGACAAGAAGCAAGAAGACGATGATCATGACGAGGACGACGAGTCCGGCGAGCAAGAGTTCCAGAAGGCCACAGAGGCCATGTGCGTCGACGGTGGCGCCTAGCTGCATACCTCTCACCGCCAGCTCAAGCAGTGGGTGCGTGAGATTACAGCAGCGGAGCCGTCGTTCGACGCTCAGAAGCCGCTGAAGTGGTCAAGCACGCCCCTCATCTTTGACGCCGAGGACCACCCTGACCGCACAACCGCGGTCGGGTGTTTGCCGTTGTTGGTCTCCCCAACGATACGCAACCTCAAGGTGAACAAGATGTTGGTCGACGGCGGGGCCGGCCTGAACTTGATCTCACCCGTCGTGATCAAAAGGCTGCAAATCCCTGATGGAGACCTTGAGGAAACGGGCACGTTTCAAGGGGTCAATCCGGGGAGGAGCCAGCCGAAGGGGAAGGTCACGCTGCCCGTGACGTTTGGAGAGGAGTTGAACCACAGGACGGAGAGGATCGTCTTCGACGTGGCCGAGATCCCCTTGCCCTACAACGGGATCCTCGGCTGCCCGGCACTAGCCAAGTTCATGGCGGCGTCGCACTACGCCTACAACATGCTAAAGATGCCCGGGCCGTTGACTATCATCTCCGTCCCCTTCGATAAGAAGGACGCGCTGATTTGTGGCGACCAACTCTACCGGGAAGCAGTTGCAGCAGCTACCGCCAAGGTACTTGCTCCTGCCGCTGAAGCACCGGGAGGGAAGAAGAAGCCCGGCAAGACCTCTTGCACCCACTCCGGCAAGCGCACCTCCTCGGAGTGTTGTGCGACCGTCGAGGACGTGCCAGAGAGCTCTACCGGCAAGAGCAAGAAATCCAGAGCTGAGCCACCGTAGACCAAGAAGGTGTCCGTCAGAGAGGATGGCATGGGAGGGGCTTTCATCATAGGCTCCACCCTCGACAGCAAATAGGAAGGCGCGCTCATCACCTTCCTACGGGCGAATGTCGACGTGCTTGCATGGCAAGCATCTGACATCCCCGGTGTTCCCAGGGAGGTGATTGAGCACCACCTAGCTGTCTGTCCTCATGCACGGCCCGTCAAGCAGAATGTAACGCCCACGATGCGGCTATATCTCCCACGTGTCGAGGCACGACTTAGAGGCATAACCGCATAGTGGTTTTGTCGCAAGAAGGGTCATCTTCACACAATCCCATGTAATGAACAAGAATGGGATAAAGAGTTGGCTTACAATCGCCACTTCACACAATACATAAATATCATTCATACATCATCCAAAATACAATCATATAGACCGACTACGGTCAAAATCCAGAAGAAAATAAGACAACCCCAAATGCTAGATCCCCGATCGTCCCAACTGGGCTCCACTACTGATCATCAGGAAAAGACACATAGTAACGACCACGTTCCTCGTCGAACTCCCACTTGAGATCGACGCCATCATCTGCACTGGCATCGTCGGCACCTGCAACTGTTTTGGTAGAATCTGTGAGTCACGGGGACTCAGCAATCTCACACCCGCGAGATCAAGACTATTTAAGCTTAAAGGGGGAAATGGTGCAAAGAGGTGGAGCTGCAGCGGCAAAAGCATATATGGTGGCTAACTTGCGCAAATGAGAGCGAGAAGAGAAGCAAAGGAACGGACGTCATCTAGCAATGACCAAGAAGAGGTCATGAACACCTACTTACGTCATACATAACACAGACCGTGTTCACTTCCCGGACTCCGCGAGAAGAGACCATCACGGCTACACACGCACTTGGTGTATTTTAATTGGGTCAAGTGACAAGTTATCTACAACCGGTCATTAACAAATTCCCATCTGCCTCATAACCGCGGGCACGGCTTTCGAAAGATAATACCCTGCAGGGGTGTCCCAACTTAGCCCATCATAAGCTCTCACGGTCAACGAAGGATAAACCTTCTCCCGGAAAGATCCGATCAGTCTCGGAATCCCGATTTACAAGACATCTCGACAATGGTAAAACAAGACCAGCAAAGCCGCCCGAATGTGCCGACAAATCCCGATAGGAGCTGCACATATCTCGTTCTCAGGGCACACCGGATGAACACTACGTACAGCTAACACCAATCCTTGAGTTTCCCCAAGGTGGCGCTGCAAGTGGCTCTAGTTTGGACCAGCACTCAGAGGAACACTGGCCCGGGGGTTTAAAATAAAGATGACCCTCGGGCTCTAGAAAACCCGGGGGAAAAGGTATAGGTCGCAAATGGTAAAACCAAGGTTGGGCCTTGCTGGAGGAGTTTTATTCAAGGCGAACTGTCAAGGGAGTCCCATAAATCACCCGACCGCGTAAGGAACGCAAACTCAAGGAACATAATCCCGGTATAACAGTAACTAGGGCGGCAAGAGTGGAACAAAACACCAGGCATAAGGCCGAGCCTTCCACCCTTTACCAAAATATATAGATGCATTAATTAAATAAGAGATATTGTGATATCCCAACATATCCATGTTCCGACATGGAACAAACTTCAACTTCACCTGCAACTAGCAACGCTATAAGAGGGGCTGAGCAAAAGCGGTAACATAGCCAAACAACGGTTTGCTAGGAAAAGATGGTTAGAGCTGACATGGCTAAAATGGGAGACATGATATAGCAAGTGCTAGGTAGCGGAGCATGGCAATAGAGCGAACAACTAGCATAGCAAAGATAGAAGTGATTTCGAGGGGTGGTCATCTTGCCTGCAAGATTATCAGAGTTGTCGAAAGCTTGATCCTCGTAAGCGTACACGACAGGTTCCTCGTTCATGAACTTGTCTCCCGGCTCTACCCAAGACAAGAACACAAACAAACGGAACCACAATCAACAACGAGAAATGCGCAAGCAACATGATGCAAAACATGTATGATATGCGAGATATGATATGCGATGCATATGCGTGCTCCGGAAGGAAAAAGATGAACATGGCAGTAACATGGCAAACCAAGCATGCCACTGGAAAGATGAGATGATTTCGGTCGAAATCGATATAAAGATCACCGGAATCGGATGCACGGTTTGCAAATGGCAAGCAAAACAAGAATGACACTAATCTGCGATATACAGCAAGATAGCACTTAAAATACAACAAGTAACAATGCTACAGCACCCCAACATAGCAAAAAAGCACATGGCAGTAAACTACAGGAGATTCTTGACAAAATATGAACACTGAGCTATGGCTAGTTCACAACATATCAAGCTCAAACAAGCATGGCAAAAGTGCAAAAGATTACAGGTTCACAGACTTGGTGAAAAACTGGACATGGCAGAAATCATCATCAGGTAGCAGTGTTCAGAGCACGAAATCAACACGCTACCGGAACTTAACATAGAAAAACAAGGCATGGTAGTGTTCTACTAAATGCACATGATAAAAGTCCCTTACTGACCATAAGCCAAAAAGGAAAGGAAGATATGATGGAAAGCATGTAAACATAGCAAGTTCCGTTATCAGGTTTCAGACTTGGCAGAAAACAGAGCATGGCAGAAATATTAATATGTAGGCCTCTTTGTGAGCTTGATGCACTCACTACAGAGCAATGCATGACAAACCAAGCATACCTACAGCAAGATCGCATGTTTATGGAGCTATCCATGGCAAGAACAATTGCATAGCATGTATGGATCAACTACAATAAGCTTGGCAAAAATGCATATCATGTTAAGAATCTGCCAGAAATATTTTATAGCAAAAGTAGAGCAAGATTGAGTCATCCTATGGTACGCTAAAATTTCAAACAATTGCAGTAATGGATCAATTACAACTATAGCTACAAATTATCCTTACTTAATATCTCCAAAATATGCATGGATCTCTCTGTAGCATCAAGTTTACATGGCAACAAAATTACAGCAGACAAAGACTTAGAGAAATCACGAAGTCCCTGAAATCAGAAATATTACGGGGCCTACTTTGCATGCTTGTGCTAGTCACCACAGAGATCAAAAAAAAACATGGACTAAACCACTGGAAATATGGCATGGCATACTTTAAAACACATGTAGAGCTCATGCTCAAAAGATGCACAGAATAAATGATACAAAAATGACAAATCTCCAAGTTCTGACAAGAACCAGAGAATAACAGCAACTAGCCCTCTTCCAACGAAGATTTGGGCATCAATATGACCTCTAATGAACATGGTGCAATTGAACAAAATGAAGAGCATCACGAGGCGAACAATTTGACATATTATACGTGCGAATTGGAGCTACATGAAAGAAGGTACTGCATCGGGAACAAGAGCACATGCGGATAAAATTCTGGGACTTGGAAGAAATAACGAGGACGAGAAAGTCAACGGGAGGCTACCGAACGGATCCAGATCGGGGCTCCCGGTGGCGCTCGGGACTCCGGCCGACGACGGCGAGGCAGGGCCGGCAGGGCCCAGCGCGGCGAGGGCGCCGGCGGCGGAGGAGGGCGCCGGAGGTGGCAGTCGCCGGCGGGGCGGCGGGGGCCGGCGTAGGCGCGGCGGCGGGGCGACGTGGCGCGCCGCGATTCGTCGGTTGCGGCGGCAGACGTGTCCGGCCGACGGCGGACGTGTCCGGCCGACGGCGGACGCGTCCGGCCGACGGCGGACGCGTCCGGCGGCGCGGAGGGAAAAACTTAGGGTTTCGTCTGAGATTTCGTTTTTCGGGATGCCCACTTATAAATAGGTAGAGGGAGCTAGGAGACTCCAAATGAGGTGCGGTTTTCGCCCACACGATCATGATCGAACGACCTAGAGCATGGACGAGAGTTTGGTGGGTTTTGGGCTGATTTTAGAAGGGGTTTTTGCTGGACACTCAAATGGACTTTGCGGATGCCCGGTTAACCGATGGAGTACCAAACGACCTCCGAATGGAACGAAACTTGACCGGTAGTCTCCGGGTGGTATATTAAGACCACTTGACAAGCCTCGGTCCATTTCGAGAAAGTTTGTCACACGCACACGAAAGAAAACAAGAGGGGTGCACCGGAGGAGATAGGAGCGCCGGATTGGAAAACGGACAACGGGGAAAATGCTCGGATGCATGAGACGAACACGTATGCGAATGCAATGCATATGAAGACATGATATGTAAATGCATGACATGACAAAATACAAAATGAAAGACAAAACCCGACAACAGAGGGAAAAACATATCACATAGCCGAAAATGGCAAGAGTCGGAGTTACAAATATGGCAAGTTACATGCGGGGTGTTACACAGAAGGTCAGAAAGCAGGCTCTGGAGAGGCAGGAGTTCATCACATAGGAGATCAGGAAGTTGGAAGCAGCGGGTTTGGTGAGAGGAGTGCTCCATCCGACATGGTTGGCCAATCCGGTAGTGGTGCGCAAGGCTAATGGGAAGTGGAGGCTGTGTATTGACTACACAGACATCAATAAGGCTTGTCGTAAAGACCCCTTCCCGTTGCCGCGGATCGACCAGAATGTCGACTCCATGGCCGGGTGTGATCTGTTGTCATTCCTCGACGCCTACTCGGGCTACCACAAAATCTTCATGGCGAGAGAAGATGAAGAGAAGACAGCATTCATCACCCCATGTGGTACGTATTGCTTTTTACGGATGCCTTTCAGGTTAAAGAGTGCTGGCTCGACGGTTGCAAGAGCAGTCCAAATTGGTTTTGAACCCCAGCTCCATAAAAATATGGAGGCATACATGGATGACATAGTGGTCAAAACCAAGGACGGGGCAACTCCTGTGCAAGATCTGGAAGAGGCATTTGCCAACCTGCGCAAGATCAACCTTAAGCTGAATCCTGAGAAGTGTGTCTTCGGCGTTCCATCCGGCAAGCTTCTCGGATTCTTTGTGTCGCAACGCGGGATCGAGGCAAACCCAGACAAAATCAAGGCTATTGAACAGATTGAGGCGCCCAAGCGAATCAAGGATGTGCGTCGGTTCACCGGCTGCATCGCCGCCATGAGCCGATTCATCTCCAAGTCCGCCGAGCGCGCCCTTCCCTTCTTCAAGATCTTGAAGAAGGCAGGCCCGATGGAGTGGACCCCAGAAGCCGAGGCGACGTTGCAGGATCTGAAGAAATACATTTCCTTCATGCTAATACTGGTTGTGCCTAAGCCACAAGAACCGTTGCTGCTGTACCTAGCGGCAACGAATCAAGTGGTCAGCGTCGCACTGGTGGCCCAAAGGGAGGTCGATGAGGAGGCAATGGCGATGGCAGAACCAGCGGACGGCGAGCCAAAGATTCCCCCGACAGGACCTGGTGCTGGCAAGGCAAGGTCCTTGGCAGAGTCTGACGCCGTCGGGGCAACACCCGCACAGTCAAGCGAAGTGGTGCAGAAGAAGAAGATGATGCAGCACCCGGTTTACTTTGTCAGCTCCCTCTTGCAGGGGGATAGGTCGAGGTACTCCGGTGTGCAGAAATTGCTCTTCGGCCTCCTTATGGCCTCGAGGAAGCTGCGTCATTACTTCCAAGCCCACGAGATCGCTGTCGTCACCCGGCTCCTGCTACAACGGATACTGCACAACCCAGATGCAACCGGAAGGATTGTGGAATGGGCCTTGGAGTTGTCGAGCTTTGGGTTGAAGTTTGAAAGTACCTCAACCATCCAGAGCAGAATTTTGGTGGAGTTCATTGCAGAATGGACCTCAGCACCTGACGAAGAAATCCAAGAGACCGCTCTCCCCGACAAAGAAGCGGATCGCGACTGGATCATGTACTTTGATGGGGCCTTCTCGCTGCAAGGCGCCGGTGCCAGTGTGCTGCTTGTCGCACCCACCGGACAGCACCTCAAGTACGTGATCTAGATGCACTTTCCCAGGGAGATGTCCACAAACAACACTACTGAGTACGAGGGGCTGCTTGCCGGTCTCAGGATTGCGGCGGACATCGGGGTGAAGAAGCTCATCGTCAGGGGTGACTCGCAGCTTGTCGTCAGACAAGTCAACAAGGATTACCAGAGCCCATTGATGGAGGCCTACGTAGATGAAGTGAGGAAGCTGGAGAAGCGCTTTGACGGTATCCAAGCGGAGCATGTTCCCCGAGCGGAGAACGACATGGCCGATTACCTGTCGAAGCGCGCTGCATTCAAGCTACCTGTGGAACCAGGTATCTTTTTGCTCCGGTTAACTCAGCCATCCGTCGAACCATCAACGGGGTGGAACAAGCGAAGGAAGTCAGGTCCCGGCGAGTACTTTCCTACCGATCCCCCTGGTACTGCCGGCAAGGATGCTGCCGTGGACGCTGAGCCTACCAAAGGGCAACTAGCTCCGGCAGGGCGTCAAGCCTTGGCCGTGGAGACAGCCGCTCCCATGGCAGAGGAAATGCCTTTGGTCCTTGCCGTCGAGCCCCTGGCTCCGGCGTGGGTGCAGCATACTGTCCGATTCCTCCAAACAGGGGAACTTCCTGAGGAGCAGGAAGAAGCGGAAAAAGTAGCCCGCCGGTCTGCCCTGTACCAGTTCGTTAATGACGTCCTGTACAGGAGAAGGCCAAACGGTGTGAAATTGAAGTGCATCCCCCGGGAGGAAGGACTGGAGCTGTTGGCAGAGATACATGGAGGCATATGTGGCTCCCACATAGGGTCGAGGGCCCTTGCCGGGAAGGCGTTCCGGCAAGGTTTCTTCTGGCCCGCCGCCCTCTAGGATGCGACGGCACTAGTAACCAAGTGTGAAGCGTGTCATTTCCATTCAAAGAAGCTTCATCAACCAGCTCAAGCCCTTCAAACGATCCCTCTGTCCTGGCCATTTTCAGTCTGGGGGCTCGACATACTGGGCCCCTTCCCCCGTGCTGTCGGGGGCTTTGAGTACTTGTATGTCGCAATCGACAAGTTCACAAAGTGACCAGAGGTGGAACCAGTGAGGAAGGTGACAGCCTAGTCGGCCGTCAAGTTCTTTAAGGGACTAGTCTGTCGTTTTGGTGTGCCAAACAGAGTCATCACCGACAACGGCACGCAGTTCACAAGCCACACCATCATGCAGTACATTCAAGACCTCGGCAGCAAGGTCTGTTTTGCTTCCGTGGCACACCCTCGGAGCAACGGCCAAGCAGAGAGGGCGAATGCTGAAGTGTTGCGAGGCCTGAGAACGAAGACCTTTGACATGCTGCACAAGAGCGGAAGGCGCTGGATTGATGAGTTGCCGGTGGTTCTTTGGTCGATCAGGACGACGCCAAATCGAGCCACTGGTCAGACACCCTTCGCCCTAGTATATGGGGCGGAGGTAGTTCTCCCCACGGAACTCATATACGGGTCACCTCGAGTGCTCGCTTATGATGAGATTGAGCAAGAGCAGTTGCGGCAAGATGACGCAACGCTCCTTGAGGAATATCGTCTTGGGGCGGCTGTGAGAGCAGCACGCTACCAGCAAGCCTTGCGCCGCTACCATAGCCGCAAGGTTCATGCCCGAAGCTTTGAGGAAGGCGACCTTGTTCTTCGGTGTGTTCAGTCGGCCAAGAATTCCAACAAGTTTACGCCGATGTGGGAAGGCCCTTATCGAGTAATACGAGTCACCAGGCCTGGCGCAGTCCGCCTGGAGACCGAAGATGCCGTTCCAGTGAGCAACTCCTAGAACATCGAGCATCTTCGCAAGTTTTACCCATAAGGCGCGGCTTGCCGGGCCCCCCAACAAGCCACCTTTTGTACAAGCCTTGCCGGCAAGGCATGTAACCCTTTGTACAAAGCCAGGCGCAGACCCTGAGCACAAATAAATGAAGCGCTGGCGCCCTAAGTTATAGCATGCATGCTAGGTCGAGTCTCTTCCTTGGTTAGGGTTGATAGTGCTTAGCGGCGACTAACCCCTAGCCTAGAGGTCGAGTGCGCGTCTCTCTATTCTTTTCTGTTCTCCTTTGGTTCGCAGGGCACATGAGCACTTCTGCTGAGCTACTTGGAAGAAAGGGAACGGACCGGCGTCTCGACTTTGGCAAACCAGAGTGCCGGGGGCTGCAAGTACAAGGATCCAACCGCGGCAAGACAAGGTTGCCGGGGGCTGCAGATCCAGATAAGTCTTTCATCCTCTGTCATGCATTTCGGAACGGAACTGGGGCATGTGAAACCTCGTTTTATCTCCAGGCTACCGTGCTCCCCTTTTTCCTATACCTAAGGATTATCCCCTGGGTCCGGATTGTAGCCGCGGCGGCAAAGAGATAGAACGAGGAGCCTAAGCCCACTTCATCCCTGCCTCCGCCAAGAGCGTGAGAAAGGTCGAGCGAGGTGAGGGCGACGGCAAGGCCTGTTGCCGGGCAAAAAACGTTTATCTTAAATAGTAACAAGGATTCGCTCCTTGTCGCGGGGTCTACTCGCGAACGAAAAACCCGGCAAACATCCCTTTCTCATTAAAATCATCCCATGCAGGTACAGTTCATACGGAATGAAAAACATGAGCAAGGGGATTACAAGTTCTAAATTTAACGAAGGCCCGAAGGCTTACAAACTAAAAAAGAGATGAGATGCCCGTGATCCTTTCTTGTCCCTCTTCTCAGGAGGCAGGTCAAGAAGGCGAAAGGGCAAAAGGGGCGCCTAGGTGAGCTACGAGCAGCGGAAAGCAGCAAAAGAATACCGCGGTGACTACCCAAGGGTGGGCCTGTGATGACGGTGCCGGGAAAAGGAGCTGGAAGACGAGGCGGCAGGACGTCGGACACGTGACGAAGGCGTCGGTGTCCGCGTACTCCGAGTTGATGACCTTGTCGCTCGCCCTCTTCCTCTTCCATAGCCTCCCGACACCAGCCGCCCAAGGAGACGGCCCCGAGAAGTTCAAGGAGCTGGCCCCTCACCCGGCAAAACTCCGTCGGAGGAGCGGCCAGGTGCAGATGCTGCTGTTGTCGCACCTGCCCAGGCGCGGGGCGTCCGACGCCTAGTCGGACTCATCCCCGTCATCTGCCCCGCTGTCCTCCTCATCACTCTCACTCGAGGAAGAGCTTCCATCGTCGGAGTCTCCATCGGAGGAGCTCTCCACGCAGCACTTTAGGCGAGTTCCAAACTCTCCGAAGACCTTGACGGAGAGCAGGCCGTCCTCCATTAATTTGAAGTAGAGGACGAGCCCCGCCGTCAGGCTGTGGATGCGAGCGAACGTCTTCCATCCACGGCGGAGGTACATGACCCGAGGAGCCGGGAAGTCGACGTCGACCCGCGTGCCCCCATTCCCGGAGCCCCTCATGTGCAATCTGAGGGTCTGGGCCGGGTCACGCTCCATCTCCCGAGCAAACGCGGCGGGAAGGCGAAGACGGTGATGTGGAGGCCGGCGCAGCCTGATGAAGAAATCGCGGGGCTGGTCTCCAACATGGCCCTCCATCGGGAAAGGCATCATTGGCGGGGGCGAGGCCGGCGCGCCGCCCCGTCCTCCTCTTCCCCGAGCACCATGACCTCTGCCACGGCCTCGCCCACGGCCTCGCCCCCTCCCCCTTCCACTCGCGGCTGGCTCCACCACCGCGGGCTCAGGAGCAGGAGGGACGCGCTGTCGAGCGGCGACCCTCGCCGCCACCATCGAGGGACCGGGATTCCCCTTCTCCATGGTGGGTGAAAGGAAGAAGCAGAAGCAGGAGGAGATAGATGACAGAAGAGTGCGGGATGCCATCCCCCTTCCCTCTCCTTATAAAGGGATGGGACCGGGGCTCGGCCGCCCCGCTTGGCCAATCCAGCCACCGGGGGCACAGGGAATCGAGACTGACCCGCTGGCCCAACCAGCGACGGCCCGGTTTCCCGCCTCCACCGCTCGCCACCCCAAGTGCATGGAGGACGCGTGGCGAACATGCAGAACCAAGGGGACGGGTGAAGCGACCTCTCCCCACCCCGTGATTGTGGGGTGTGGATGCCTTGAAGACCGCAACCAGGCCCCGTGCAGTAAATGAGCCGCGCCTCCACGCCTCCCTCTTTTTATGGGGAAAGCGCGAGCCAGCTCTTTACCACGATATGACGCATGCGCGCGGAAACCGCCCCACGCATGCCGCCCACGTGACGCGCACCCCTCCACGTCGCGCATTCAACGCGGGTCGTGGGAAGCGCAGTGCGCGAAAAGTTTTACCGCGGTAAAAACCGCCCCGCCTGCCCGCGCACCGTTTTGGGCCTGGCCCAACAACGTGTCGCGCTTATGTGTGGCCAGGCCCGGGGGCTCCTGTCGGTGTACAAAAGAGGGGGCACACCTTTGTACCCCTTTACCTGTGCACGGACAGTCGAAGCCGCACCCGCGGCCACACCAAGCAGAATAGGGGAGGTGAACCAAGGTAAAACCGAAGCCCAAGACAGCCAAAGCAACACCAAGGCCAAGAACACAAAGAAGCAGAGAGGCGAAGCAGGTTCCCCCGGCAAGATCCTCGCCGGGGGCAACCTCCGCGGCCCCGGCAAGACCTTGCCGGGGCGGCTCGCCCACACCAGCGGAGTGAGCCACCCTCGAGCCCACGGGTTCCAACTCAACCAACCACATTGGAACTAGTGCTCGGGAGGCACCACCATGGTGGCATGCAGATCTTTGTGAAGACAAGGGACATTCAAGATCAGATGAGGATTAAAAGACAACGGTCCTCGGCAAGATCCTTGCCGAGGAGTGCCACGAGACCCCCGGCAAGATCCTTGCCGGGGACGACAGCGCACCACGGCAAGACCCTTGCCGGGCCACCCGGCAAGGCTCTCACCGAGGACGCCAGCAGGGCCACTGCCAGGCCCACACCAACCAAATCTCCACCACGGTTCGCATGCAGCTGCCAGCCCAAACCAGCTGGGCAGGCACCTGTGTGGCAACATGCAGCTTCCAGGCCAACTCAGCAGGAGCCTGCGTGGCGGCATGCATATCTTCGTGAAGACCCGACCACCGTGCCACCTCAGCTGCCTGCCTACCTACATGGCGCCACACGCATCGCTGGCCAGGGCGCGTGTCGAAGCAAGGAGGAGCGGCGACGGACGGGACGGGCCTCGCTCCCGTCCCCGATAAAGCTAGGGGGACACCTCAGCGGCGCATTAAATGCGTCTTGTCCTGTAATACGAGCGATAAGCTCATAGCACTGTACGCCTTTCCACCTCCTGTGTGCCAGTGTGGCAGCCCCTTTCGACAATAAAAGGAGGTCCATGGCGTACTGGAGAGGGATTCGGCTCTCTGAAACGGCAACGCCACCGTAGCTAGTTCGAGAGCTCAAGAACACTCAATACATCCACCAAAGCAGGACTATGGTTTTACGCATCCTCGCGGCCCAAACCTGGGTAAACGATCCTTGTGCTGATTACTAATCTTGCTCTTCTCGCCACCCTGTGCCCCGACAACCATAGTAGGGATTCTTGTGATCCCATAGGTGTTGTTCCACACCGACACTATCAAGCGATCGGTCTGCATCGAGGCTGCGCAGATGGCCTTTGCCCGTGTCAAGGTGCAGTGGGCAAAGATGAACGCTGTCAAGCTCGCAACCGAGGGACTGCCCGAGGGCAAGGAGCACCGCACGCTCGAGTTATATTTTGACAATGTCCTGGAGGGATCCCGCATTGTGGCGGAGTAGTGTGCGAAAGATGTGATCTTTGAATGAATACATTCATATTATCTTGCCCTGTATTATGAAACAAAGTCGATTATGTAATATAATGCTTGTTAAAATTTTACCTCCTGTGCGGCCGTTTTTATGAAATCTGAGAGTTGGCCAGTCGTCGGCTTCAGCCCCCACGTAGGTAGTACGGGGGTGTTCGGGATGGAATCTAAACACTCTTGATCCAATTGTTTGGTCCTTGAAGGAGGTGTTTAGCGCAACGAACCAGGCAATCGGACTATGTAGCATTTGACCCCTAGTATCTGAACTAGGGTGTTGTAAACACCTGATCGGGTAAGAACCAATCCATCGCATAATGCGGAAAAAATAGCTAAAAATTTGAAACCTCCGAAGAGCTGACCGGCTCACGCCGCATCATGACAGTCAATTTTCGACTTTCTCTACTGAGGTGCTCATCTGGATAAACCAGGACACAATCGCAGTAGTTTTCCCTTTACTACCCTAGCCGATATAACGGAACGTAAGGTAGTAAGCACAGGAGCCGAGCAACCCAACTATTGACCAAAGACATGATTCGCAGCCAATGCATATAATGCTAAATTCGGGGTGCCGAACTATACTGTAAAAAGTGTTCGGACTTTGTTGTCGTATTATGGGGCGCAATGAAGCCCCTGGCGGATTAAAGCGTACCAAAGTGTACGGGTGCAATTTGATAAGATTATCAGAAAAAAGGGGTAGCAAGCTAGTGCCGCAGAAGTTGGGCCGTAAACTGTTTCCATTATAGTTTGATTAATACATCAAAGCGTATTTGTACAAGTAGTGCAATAAGCAACATGGCTATTTAATAAGCCACAACCAAGGGAGAGCTGCGTGCGGGTCCTGAAAACAGGTAGAGTGATCGTTAAAGATACCACCTAGAAATTCCCTTATACGTTAGTGCTTCTTGCCGTCTTGGTGTATCTATCCTTTCGAAAGGACCGGTGATCAGGCCCTTAAGAAAGGCCTGTGGAAAAGAAACCTAAAAAGGATAAAAAAGAAAAATTCAAAGTATGTGTGTCCAGGGGAGGTCGAGCCGTATTATGGATCACAATCTAGTTATGCCTCCGTCTATGCCCATGGTATTTTGGGTGCGTAGTTATGTACGCGCGGTACGAACACCGCCGCTTGGTCGAGACTGGGACGGAGGCCAAATTGCTAGTCGAGCTCTTGACGAGCTGGGTTGTCCTGCTGCAGAGTAGTCCGGACTCGTTTGACAGCGTCCGGGAGCTTGGCCGCCGAATTAAGGTTCTGCTTGAAAAGGCCGCTCTGTACTTCTGCTGCTAAAGCAACGGTGTGCTCCTCGGTACGGAGGGAGCGTTCCGTGTTTCCATTGACTGTTATGACGCCGCGTGGTCCGTGCATCTTGAGCTTGAGATAAGCATAGTGTGGCACCGCATTGAATCGAGCAAATGCGGTTCATCCCAGGAGTGCGTGATAGCCACTGCGGAAGGGGACGATATCGGAGATCAACTCTTCGCTTTGGAAGTTGTCCGGGGATCCGAAGACAACCTCTAGTGTGATTTAGCCCGTACAGCGGGCCTCTACACCTGGTATGACTCCTTTAAAGGTAGTCTTTGTGGGCTTGATCCTTGAGGGATTAATGCCCATTTTGCGCACTATATCCTGATAGAGCAGGTTCAGGCTGCTGCCACCATCCATGAGGACTCGCGTGAGATGGAATCCATCGATGATTGGGTCGAGGACCAGTGCGGCTGAACCTCCATGACAGATACTGGTCGGATGGTCCCTGCGATCGAAAGTGATCGGGCAGGAAGACCATGGGTTGAACTTTGGGGCGACTGGCTCCATCGTGCTCCCTCTTGGGGATATGGGTAGCGTATATCATATTCACTATTTTAACTTGGGGGGGGACTTCTTATGTCCCCCTGTGTTCGGCGGACGGGACTCCTCATCATCGTCCTCGCTTCGCGACCCCTTCTCCTTGTTCTCGGCATTTAATTTGCCGGCCTGTTTAAAAACCCAACAATCTCTGTTTTTATGATTGGATGGTTTGTCTTGGGTGCCATGGATCTGGCATGGACGATCGAGTATGCGGTCCAAGCTGGATGGGCCCGGATTGTTTCTTTTATATGGCTTCTTCTGCTGGCCGGACTTGGAGCCACTGAATCTGGCGTTGACCGTCGTTTCGTCGGTATTCTCACCGTTGCTTCGACGCTTGAGCCTGTTGCGTCGGGGGTTGTCGTTGCTGTTTTTGGTCTCAGACGTGCTAGCTTTGCTTGCAGTGTTATTGCTATGGGCTAGCCAACTATCCTCGCCCGCACAAAAATGGGTCATGAGTGCCGTGAGGGCTTCCATGGACTTCGGCTTTTCTTGTCCGAGGTGACGGGCGAGCCATTTGTCGTGGATGCTATGCTTAAAGGATGCTAGGGCTTCGGAATCGGGACAGTCGACGATCTGGTTCTTTTTAGTTAGGAACCTAGTCCAGAATTTCCTGGCTGACTCTCCGGGCTGTTGAACTATGTGACTTAAGTCATCAGCATCTAGAGGTCGTACATATGTACCTTGGAAGTTGTCGCGGAAGGCGTCTTCCAAGTCCTCCCAGCTGCCAATAGAGTTTTCAGGCAGACTGTTTAACCCGTGCCGAGCTGGCCCTTTGAGTTTTAGAGGGAGGTATTTGATGGCATGAAGGTCATCACTGCGGTCCATATGAATATGGAGAAGAAAGTCCTCAATCCATACCGCGGGATCTGTTGTTCCATCATATGATTCGATATTTACGGGTTTAAACCCTTCTGGGAATTCATGCTCCATTACTTCGTTAGTGAAGCAGAGGGGGTGTGCGGCGCCTCTGTATCGGGCCAAGTCGCGACGTAGCTCGGATGTAGCCTGACTGCGAGTTTCGGCTCGGGCGTGGTTATGTTTGTCACGTCCGGCCAAATGGCCGTCATCACACGTTAGGGCATGCCCCCGCGATCCGTACATCAATCTGGTCTGACCTGTTCTGTTCTTTAGGTCCTGCCGCAGGTCATATGTATAACCCCGAGCTATTTTATCTCTGCCTTTACGGTGAGGTAGGACGGGCTGGTGTTCAACTTGAGGTGCCGCTTTATCCCGGCCACGTGGTGGTCGGTCAGCCGCATGATGCGCTAATGGTATGGGCTCCAACGCCTCGTCATCGAATTGGGGTAACAATTTGCGCTTCGGGTAACTTTTGGTTGGGCGATCGAGGCCGTATTCTTCGGCTGCCAGGACATTAGTCCATCTGTTGTTGAGCAGGTCTTGATCAGCTTGAAGCTGCTGCTGCTTCTTTTTCAGGCTCCTCGCAGTGGCTATTAGCCGGCGCTTAAAGCGCTCTTGCTCAAGAGGTTCCTTAGGCACGATGAAATCCTCGTTGCCAAGGATCACCTCATCCTCGGAGAGTGGAAGATAATTACTGTCCTCTGAGTCTTCGTTTACGGCCTGTTCATCAGGGCTGACTCGCCCGTCCTCCCATTCCTCCTGTTCGGAGGTTGGCTCAACAGGGTATTCCTTGTCTTCGGAATCGTCCGGAGTATTGTTTTCTCTCGTGCCGGTATCATTATCTTTTCCACGGCGTGATTTAGTGCGGCGCCGCTGACGTCGCCGTTTTGGCTGTGTCTCAAGAGGTTTATCCTTGGCTGGATCCTTCTTGTTATCGCCATTGTTCTCTTTAGGTGTATCCACCATGTACATGTCGTACGAAGAAGTGGCCGTCCAGTGCCTGGTAAACGGCTGGTTTTGGCCCTGCTCCTCTTCGGCATCGTCGTCCATACCGTCGATTTCTTTGGAGCCGTAATCGAGCATGTCGGTTAAGTCTTCGACAGTGGCTATGAAGTGGGCGGTGGGTGGGAATGGAAATTCTCCGTCATCAGCCTCCAGTTCAAACCGGATATAATTCGGCTGTGAGTCCCCCCCTAAGGATAGTGTTTTTAATGAGTTTAGCACATCGCCTAAAGGTGAGTGCCAGAAGATGTCCGCGGAGCTGAATTCGACGATCGAAGTCTGATCAAGCTCGATGTACATGAACGCACGTGGTTCGAAACCTGTAGCCGGAAACGAGTCTGAGGTTCCGGTGGTGCAGATTCCACCCGAGGTTGGGTCTGTGTGCGGCTCCAACGCCGCTGAGTCTGCGGCTTCCGTGGCGGGGTTGAGCTTCCCGTCCTCGGATGGCGCGATCTGCTCCGGATCTAGGGCCAGAGCAGTTACAGGTGCTATCTCCTAGGTGTGGTCCGATGACAGATTTAAGTCATGTCATCGCGGTGGCAGGGAGCGGCTGCAGTGGGCTCGAATCCATCGAAGATCAAGTCTCCCCGGATATCAGCGACGTAGTTCAAGCTTCCAAATCTGACCTGATGGCCAGGGGCGTAGCTGTTGATCTTCTCTAGATGGCCAAGCGAGTTGGCCCGCAGTGCGAAGCCGCCGAATACGAAGATCTATCCGGGGAGGAAGACTTCCCCCTGGACAGCATTGTTGTAGATGATTGACGGGGCCATCGAACCTCTTGAAGACGACGCAGTGGAACTCTCAATGAAAGCACCAATGTCGGTGTCAAAACCGGCGGATCTCGGGTAGGGGGTCCCGAACTGTGCATCTAAGGTTGATGGTAATAGGAGACGGGGGACAGAATGTTTACCCAGGTTCAGGCCCTCTCTATGGAGGTAATACCCTACTTCCTGCTTGATTGATCTTGATGAATATGAGTATTACAAGAGTTGATCTACCTCGAGATCGTAATGGCTAAAACCCTAAAAGTCTAGCCTGCATGACTATGATTATCATTGCCTCTACGGACTAAGCCCTCCGGTTTATATAGACACCGGAGGGGACTAGTGTTGTACAAAGTCGGTTACAGAGAAAGGAATCTTCATATCAGGGCGCCAAGCTTGCCTTCCACGCCAAGGAGAGTCCCATCCAGACACGGGAGAGAGTCTTCGGCCTTGTATCTTCACAGCCCATCAGTCCGGTCCACGTACCATAGTCTGGACGCCCGAGGACCCCTTAATCCAGGACTCCCTCAGCCGCGGCTCACCGTGGGCACCCTGTAGAGATACACACCCGAGCGGCGAACATGCATTTTCGAAACTAAATTAGGAACATTTAGCTGACCAATTAAACGACTTTGTTTTAATAATATGAGATTCGTATTTGAACAACTAAGCTTGTTTAGCTTGATGGGTGGAGCAGTGCTATTATGACATGAAGCACGTATGCTGATCGTATAGTGATCATAAAAGGGGGAAACCCTAAGCATTTTTTTTGAGAAAAAAGGGTTTCCCCTCCGAGTTCTATTATAGAAACCACCACGGAATCAACATGATCAATTAAACCCTAAGCATGATCAATTAAACCCTATTATGACTGTGCCATGGCAGATTTAAAGCTGCAAACTAGGGAAATGCTATTTAGCATCCATTGTTTGCTTCGAACTAAGAACTAAATTCTAAGAGCTGGAAAGAAAGTATAGTAACCAAGTTACGATCTATTTTCTAGTTGAGATCAAAAAGTTGAGGAGATATGAAGTACCATCTCTCTTGCGGCGCCGTGTAGGCATTGGGGGTGCGATGGCTGTCGGTGGCGTTGAAGCAGATCTACGACGGTAGACAGGTGCATCGGGGGATAAGTCCCGTTGCAGTGGAAGAGAAGGTCGTGTGAGTGGCCTCGGCAAAGAGGATGACGGCCCAGATGTAGCGAGAGGACGCAATGCAAGGCTCTTGGTCCGTCACCGTGGATGAGAAACGTCCATCTCTACCAATGGATGACACGGTCTTGGTAGGCACTCCGGCATGGTGGAGGACGGTGGCGATGGATGGGGTGGAGGACGGCGGCGATGGATGGGGTGGCGGACGAAGGTGGCTGGTCTGGGGATGGTGTTCTAGCGCGGACGGTGTATGAATGGGAAAATGGAGGGAGAGGTACGAGGAACCATGTTTTTGGGACGCGCCTGTCTGAAATATGGGAAAGTTATGAACTTATCCCCCGTTTAAAATTTGGACGTCTCGTCGGTTGGGGCTAGGACGGTAATCTCGCATCTCGCCAATATTTTCCCAGAGTGATTTCGGGCGGGGAGAGGGTGTTTTGGCGCCCATGATTGGCACCCACGGTGTATGAACGGGGCTGACAGATAGGGCGGTTGTGTCACGTCTTAGTGAAGTTACAAACCTGCCGCCCACCGTGTATGAATGGGGAAATGGAGGGAGAAACAGAGGTCTTTCGGATGATCTTGACTCAAATGTGTTTTGCCGCCCATGTTTGGCGCCCACCGTGTCGCAATGGGCTCAGAGGCGGTCGTGTCACGTCTAATTGAAGTTAGTAGACTACCCCTATTGAGAGCAGTGGAAATTAGGCCGATGGATTGTCCGTGTAAGGGGTAGACAGTAATTTCCATTTCCCACACACTTGGCTTCAGGCGGCCGACATGGGAGTGGACATTTTGCCGCTTCTTTCGAATTTTGGGACAATAAGCATCCACGTTTACCCTGGCAACTAAATTCGAATCTATTTTGTATTCCTATATGAATCTTTATAAATCATTCTATGTGTTTTTATATATCTTCAAAAGCACGACAAAGATGTATTCCAGTGTCATATATGAATATGATTTACAAATGCCAATACTCGAATTCAGAAGCTAGAATCCAGTTTAAGGTGAATTCAAATATTTGGAACACTTTATGTCCAACTCAAATGTCACACGCAGCATAATGTGTACTCCCATTTAGATACGTACACAAGCGATGTATCAAGATCCAAATATCGAGTCAATCAACCAATAATGTACAAAACTAACAGACATATAAACACTTATAGTGTATATGGATCAATAATATCAACTAACATACATAAGCCAGGTCGCTGCACTTTTTTTTGCTAGAAGAGCATCCTACTAGCTGTGGCCCTTTCCGATGGGGACCTCACTCTTTGATCTTGGGCTAACCTGTTTTGCCATTAAAGTTCCAATTGGATTCCGAAAACATGAAGTTAGCAAAACATCTCAACTGGGAGTTATAACAACAAACCAGTTAAACAAACAAGGAATTAAAGAGTTTCAATTGGATGCTGAAAAGTAGTTATTAACATCCTTGTAACCGGTTGTTGCAGCAGCAAAGCAGTTAAACAAACAAGTTTTGCAAAAGGTACCTGTTGTGGCATTGGAATTTCTCTTGGATCCTGAAAAGTTGAGTAGCCAATAACGTGATTAGAGCAACCGGTTGCAGCAGCAAAGCAGTTAAACAAACAAGTTTTGCAAAAGGAACCTATTGTGGCATTAGAGTTTCTCTTGGATCCTGAAAAGTTGAGTAGTCAGTAACTTGATTAGAGCAACAAGTTACAACAGCAAACCTGTTACACAAATATATTTTTGAAAATGTACCTGCTTTGCAATTGGACTTCCAATTGGATCCTGAAAACTTGAAGTTGGTTAGATGATTGCAGCAACAAGTTACAGCAGCAAACCAGGTAAACAAGGAGGTTTCTGAAAACATACTTGTTGTGCCAACGGAGTTTTAGTTGGATCGTGCAAACTTGAATGTTAGCAATCAATAAATAAAGGTTTGCAAGAGCCATAAGAAACTAACATCAAACTAGTAAAACTAACCAGTTTTGGCAACATATTTAATTTCACATGAACTAGTAAAACTAACAAGTTCGTGGCAACGTACTAAAGTAACAAGTCGGTACTGTTTACCAGCAACACAGACATCTGTCAATTTCTTTGATGTAAGCAAAATGACTCCAACACATGTATAAGTTAAAAAGATGGTGTCCCTCATATAAACCTAACAGTTGTCTATCTATGAACATGCAAACATTACTTGTGCTACAAGTGATAACAACAAACCATTTAAACAAACAGGGTATCAGAACGTAAATTACACGTGAATTCTGCTGCACCCTAGAGGTACATATGACTAGCTATCTACGTGCTTAAGTAGCTATTTAAGTTCACGCAAACAGGTAATTCTTAAAAGTAAGTATCAAACACATAGATAGGCACAGTCTATAATAGGATTAACAGGCTATGGCATTATGTAATTAGTAGCAAACTAAATTAAGCCAAGCAACGTAATTGAACAATTTTGCAATAAGTGGCTAACTAAAATTCCGAGAAGCAGGTAACTGAACTTACGCTAGCTCTTTGTACAGGCACACTGCAACTTCTTTTTCGCTTACAAGGTTCTGCGAAGGAGTCCATGGCATCAATTGCCTGGATACACAGTCCCAATACTTCTTTCTTCCCACACTGCATTGGTAAGTCGAATGGTTAATCTAGTACGATGGTGCGTCCTTGATATGTTATATGAGGACGTGTAGTCAGACTAGTTGTAGCCGCACACATCACACTAGCTTTTACTGTATATTTCATGCGATTACATTTGGCATATCGAGATCTAAGCAATCTACAATAGGATGAAAAGACTGGCATCCTTCACATTATTGGCAAACTCAGTTCATAGAAACAAGCAATTCAACCATTCTGTGGGTAAATCAAAAGCGTCATTGGAATATTTTTCACTACCTCAATCATACACGCAAAAAGGGGCGACGCCACCGTAGGGGCTGGTATGGGCGGCCGCCTCGGGTGGCTGGAAAGTGTGCACCTAGTTTGAGTCGTCCAGGTTGGCCCAGGCTAGTTTTGTTTGTCCCAACGCACGAGCAGGCAATGTAAAAAATGAAGAAAAATGTTTCAATTTGGATGGGCCAATAACGTAAGTGCAAGGCAGGCCCTTTAGCAGGCTCGCGGCCGAAATGAGCGCCTCCCATATCGATCGACAGCAGGAAAAATTCCAATTCGTTCGCTCCAGCCTCCAGTTTGGTTCGCTCCTTACCTAGCCGCCGCTGCAAAGACCGACATAGCACTTCCTCACGCCCTCCTTGGAGGCCGGTCGCCAGGCTTCAAGCGAATGGAAGGACAAGAAGATGATGATCCAACTCTGGGTGTAGCCTGCGTGGGAGGTAGCGGCGGCAGCACGGGCATGGCGTCGAGCTTGCGCAAACGGACAGTCGCAGCTTCCAAGAATAGCATGCGCAATGAGCAGGTACATCACATCCCTGATTATATCTAATTCAACTGTTCAATTTCTGGCCAATAGTTAAACCTGACGGTGTTGTAAAACTGCTTGTATGTAGGGAATCTATGAGAAAATGAAACCAATGTTTGCTTATTTATAACTCCCCCAATCAATACTGAACTGACTGAATCTGACGTATCTAATCAAGTTTCCGGCACAAACATACAAGCTCATATTGATCTTGAGCATGAAGTGTCTAATGAACAGACTGCTAATGAAGGATTTGATGCAAACATTTTAGATGCTCCTGGTGATGAACATATAGTGTCTAATGAGGGATCTAATGCAAGTATTTTGCAAGCTCCCATTGAAGGATTTTGTGTCTAATGATGATCTGCTATGTTGAGAGAGACATAGAGATTTGCGGGCATTGATGACAAGAAAATTATAGTGCATTTTCATGGCTTGAGGAAACGTCGAGGCCATCTACCAGAAAGTCCTCGTATCATGACAACGTAGAATAAATACTTTTCTAACATGTTGTTTGAAAATATTGGCATAGTTGTGCAGGATAGATATATTGATATGCAGTTTGCGCACTGGTTATAGGTGCAATTACACTTCGATATTTTCAGCCAGAGAACGAATAATTCAAGCAGGCACAGACCATGTTAGTAGTCCTTGTACACCATGTTGCATTTTGTGTTTTTTGGTGCTTACATCATTTAGTGTTTTATAATCTGAGCTACTTTGGATCATTAGCTGGTTTTCAAAGTGCATGTAGCTTCACATTTCTCAAGTTATGTTGATTTCCGAAGTGCAAGTGCCTTCGTATTTTTAAGTTAAATGTTCGCCCCTGGTAACTTGAATTCGTGGATCCGCCACTGCACACAAATCATGCACGCAGGCCAGTACGAATTAAATGGAATGCATGGACTTACGCTAGCTCGTTGTACATGCTCACTGCAGCTCTACTTGTGCTTGGGATGTTCCATGTACAAGTCCATATTACCACTTGCTTGGATGTGCAGCCCTTGTGCTCCTTGCATCCCCCTCTGCATTTTGACACGGCGAATGGTTGATAAAATAAGAGGAATCGACCTTGTCGTTGTACCAGGGGACAGATACTTACAAGGTTATACGGGTGTGCAGGATGTGTACCAGATCCCGTAGCGCCGTCATGCTTCACTAAAAAAATGGTTTTGCTTGTTTCAGATGATATCTCTAGAAGAAACAAGAGTTAAAGTCAGAGTTGCATAGGCGTGCAAGCTAAGAGAGCAGTGAAAGGATATCCAAACATCGTCGGAACAGTGCACAAGGGAGTGATGTGTGGATACCTAGTTCGGGTCGGCGTTTCGGCATGCTCACCTAGCTGGAGTGCGGGTCACTTTAGAGCCGTTGAGGGTGATTCGCTAGCGTTGGCTGGCCGCGCATGTATGCAGATCTTGAGTGGCAGCATAGCGCTACGATGCGGCGGACGAGACTGTTGGTGAAGCCCCAATGGCCTCCGGGGGCGGAGGTGCGACAATGTGCTCGGTGAAGTAGCCCCGATGAGGTTGGAGACGGCGTCGGTGAAGCGCACCTAATGTCGTGGAAGTCAGTTCCCATGAGGCACGTCGGTTGCGGCGGCCGACGTTGTCGGTGGACCACCCGGTGCGGTGGACGAGGGCGTAGATGAGGTAGCTCCGGTGCGGTGGTGAAGCGCGACCGTCGTCTTCGTCGCCGTCATCCGGCACAGAGGTGGGGAAAGAGAAGAGATGAGGGGCGATTCGAACTTTGCTTGGGTTGGCGGCGAATTTGGGATTTGAGAAATCTAGGCGCGGAAGGGGACGGTGGAGAAGGGAGATTTTGCAGGGCTGGAATTGGGGCCGCCAGATATTTCAATCCGAAACGTAGAAGCGCGAACTTACTTTGTCGTCGTTCTTTTTATTGGGGAGGGAGGGGGTGGGTGGCTCGGTGCTAAGCATCCGTACGACACACGCGACCACCACGACACGACCCTGGTCTGCCTGGTGTGGCTACATTTGAGAATGCAAATGAATCTTCTTTCATTTGCAAACGTATCTGTATGTATTACCATGCCTGTGTTTTCCTTGCAAATAATTAGTCATTCTAAACGAGATACTATAAATTAAATAATGAGGAGTTATTTGAAAAAAAATTGAAACGGTATCCACGGTATGCACGCTAACGTGGATTAGAGTGTGTGTCACATAATTAGTTATTTGAATTGGAGTGTGTGTCACATAGCAATCTCCGATTCTAACGTGGATTTCGCATTTCATGGTATCCACGCTACTTTTTTAATACAAATTCATATGTATATGATGAACACCATGGTAGTGAGAAAACTTTGGATGGATTCAAACATATGAACTACAAAATAGCACAACAATCAAGTCAATGTCAACTTTTCCAAACCTAGTATGGCACGAATTCGAAGTAATTACCCATATGCATGGTCCTCAGTTCAAATCTTACAATGTACGATATTAAATCTCGTACTATCTACATTCAAATGTTGTTTTTAGCCCCACTCCCTCGGCACACACACTACATACTTCTTGTATCGGTCAATCTTCCTCTCCTAACCGCCTTAGGAAGCTATCGGTTTCTGACACACGTTCATTCTTTCTCTCCATGTTTAGATCTCTAACTATCTCAACTACACAACCCCCTTTTTCCACTCTGTTACCAAATGTATTTACCTCACACACCCGCCATTGCACCCCATGCCGAGCTCTCTCTTTCCCTCTCTCTCCCTCCCACCCTCTCTCGCTAGATACATGCATTGCCTATCTAGCCCCCCAACCTCTCGTGTCCACACACGCAAGTTGTCTATCTAGGTCACTCCCTCGAGTCTGTCTCACTCTTTCTTCGGCATGGCGGGCCACACTCGCTCAATATTGCTCTCTTTATCTGAGTCTCGATTAACCTCGTTTTCTTTCACACACAAATGATATATCTCCCTGTTCGGGCCTCGATCGACATACTCTATACTCTCTCATACATATTGTCTATCTAGGTCAGTCCATCCAAGCCGCCCCCACTCTTTCGACCTGATGGCGGGCTACGCTCGCTCAATCTTTCTCTCTCTCGCTCTCTCCCCCTCTCTCTCTCTCTCTCTCTTTGTATGTCTCGATTGACATCGCTCTTTCTCGGACACAAATGATATATCTCCATGTTTGAGCCCAATTCGACATATTCATATTGTATACTCTCTCACGCACACTGTCTATCTAGGTCACTCTCTCCAACCCATCTCACTCTTTCGATCACACGACGACCCACACTCACTTAATCTCTCTCCCTTTATATATGTAATTGATTGACCTTGCTTCCTTCCACGCACAAAATATATCTACATGTCTGTGACTGTATCATCTCTCAAGCTCTATCTTACAGCCCTCACCCTTCCCAAAAGCTCAATCCGACAATATCTCTCCCGAGCATATATATCTTTTCAATGAATGTCGCATCACACTCACTTTGTCTCTCTATCTATATGTCTCTCGATTGACCTCGTTTCTCACGCCGTATCTTCCACACATTGAAGCTACATCTCCATCCCTCCCAAAGATGGAGCTATTTACATTGCGAGGGGGACTCCAACCTTGGATTAATTTGTGTAGGCATTTATTCCGGTGGGTTTAGATTATATTTTCATAGCATTCAGCCCACAACTACTCCGAACACCGTTGCAACCCCCGCACCTCCCCCAATTGATTTCCCTCTGGCTCGGTCATCGCTCTCTCGCACGTCCTTTCTCGCCTTCAACGCCGCACCATGGTATTATTGCAAAAAAACTATGTTGTTCTCTTTTATTATTACAAGTAAGCTACAAAACTACACACCGATAGTCCACCTGGAATGGAACAAATTTCGACCCACAAATTAAAGTGCTACAAACTACACACCGAGGGGCCCACCTGTCATGAAACAAATTTGGACTCATATACAAATTAAAAAAATAAAGGACGAGGATCTAACATGGGACCAGGGCCTTCAAGCCGCACGCCAATAGGCAGAATACGTAGAACAACAATGTTTGTTCTACCCCCTTTGTTCATATAATGTTTTTATATTACCACAGCCTATTTAATGGATAACATGTAATCTTATTTTCAGTACATTAGTGGGACCGGCTCATTAGCACGTACTATTTGCCTTCACTTACTGGTGGGTTCCATGTGTGCGCTCTCTCTCCTCCCCTTCTGCATTTAGACACACGGGCAAACACGAAGAACTCGCGGGCGATGTTGCCGTTGACCATATCTGGACGCGTTCACAAGTTACGGCACAAGTTTCATGTACTAGTAGTACTAGTCAATGTGTATGTGCAATGCACGTTAATTTGGAAGTATATTAAGTGCATGCGGATATTAAGTAGGATATTATTTGCATGTTATTATAAGATTAGCACTATTTTTGGCATGAAATTAACTGCAGGCTAAACGTGTTGAGCGCTCGACATTGAAGCAGTCTAGGTCATTGGATGAGAAGGAATACATGTGGCTTGATGACGTTTTATATTTAATTTGATACGGCTCTAGCAGAACATTCAATCGATCAAACCATAGATTTCACTCAATCTGACTCCGACTTTACATTCATACGACGATCGATCTAAAATAAACGGAAATAATAAACGCTCGGATTTTAAGCATGGCAATCCGAACGTTTTTCATGGCAAATTAAGATTACGCGGTAGCGGCGGGGGCGTCTTGCTGTGGGAAGCGGCTCCTCTGTCGTGCTCTGTGTGTCGTCGGGCCACTGACCGACGGCGGCGGTGGCGGCGGCTTCTCGCGCCATTGTTGGCGTACTCCTGGACGTTGGCCCTAGCTTCATGGAAGGACACAATGTTCTAGACTTTGGTCTCTAGGAGCGAGTCAACTAGCAGGAGGAGGCGACTGGCATTGGTGCAAGGAAGTGGTCGACGGCGGCCATCCATGCCGCTGAGGGGGGCACTGGCACCCGCGCGGGGACAGGCGCTGGCAATGGCGCGGCAGAGACATTCGTGTGCACGGGCACCGGCACGGGCGCGCACGTCAGTGCACGTGCAGGCGCATGCGCTGGCAGGTGCACGAGCGTGCGTGTCAGTGCACGTGCAGGCGCATGCGCTAGCAGGTGCACGGGTGCATGAAAGTCAGCAGGGACTGTCGGTGTCAAAATCGGCCGATCTCGGGTAGGGGGTCCCGAACTGTGCGTCCGAGGATCGATGGTAACAGGAGACAAGGGGACGCGATGTTTACCAGGTTTGGGCCCTCTTAATGGAGGTAATACCCTACTTCCTGCTTGATTGACTTTGATGAGTATAGGGGTTTACAGGAGTTGATCTACCTCGAGATCGTAATGGCTAAACCCTAGATGTCTAGCCTATATGATTTGTGATAGCCTCTACGGACTAAACCCTCCGGTTTATATAGACACCGGACGAAGCTAGGGTTGTACAGAGTCGGTTTACAGGGGAAGGAAACTACACATTGGGAAGCCAATCTTGCCATCCACGCAAAGGAGAGTCCCATCCGGTCACGGGGAAGGGTCTTCTATCTTGTATCTTAACGACCCATCAATCCGGCCCATGTCACAAAGCCCGGCCATCCAAGGACCCCATAATCCAGGACTCCCTCGGGGACATCGTGGAACCCCGTGGCATCAAGCTCGGCGACAATGTGCGGCTCCTAGCCCATCAATGCCACGGGGAAGGGCGCTGGCGCAGTGGGGGAGACGGGAGCCGGAACGAGAGCGGGGATAGGCCCGGCGTCTTCCTGCAAGGCCGGTTCAAGCTCGTCACAAAGCACCTTATGTTCGTGAGACTCCAGCTGGGTGTCTTCCTTAGGAAACTGGAAGACTAAGGGCAAACCTTCGTGATGCGGCATGGCGTACGGTTAGGTCAGGCTGGTTGGAGGTAGACGACAGGAGAATCAGAGAGGAAGAGAGAAGATTGTAGCGATACCGGGTAGTGTGGGGTTGATTTTAAACTGCGGCGCCGGCGACATTAAAAGTGGGAGCAGTTGGGATGAAGGTGCGTGGCGGAGCCTGGTCAAAGGGCTCACCTCCCGGTGAGCCTGCGCAGCGGTCTGCTCGCACTCCTCGCTGTCAGCCGGCGCAGCGGTCTGCTCGCACGCCTCCCGTCGACTCACACGCTTGCTCAGACGGCACCTGCCAATGAGAAGCAGGACTCGTGGCGGCACGTAAACACCCACGGTTTCAATAGTGAAAGCGTTCGCCTTAACGTGACAGGTCTTTGTTCCAAAATACCTTGGCTCTTCATTTGTGCAACTTCTCATAAGCAGCTTGTCTCAAATTGAAGAAAAAAATTACGTCGGAATATTTGTGCCATATCACGTGACCATGCTCAGTTTCATGCGATACATATTTCCTGTTGTATTTCTTAATAAAGGATTTGGTCAAACATTTTCCTTAGTTAGACTTCAGACAAGTTATATATGCAGAGTAAAAGGATAATCCCTCCGTACCAGTGCATTGCTTGATATATTAACTCAAGTACTAGGCACGAACAAACGGTTGCAATTCTGTTCTCATCCTGGTGTAGTACTCCTATTAGTACTAGGCAATGAAGTTGATGGGTGACCTTGGGTAGCGGCGACCGAGGGAATTGAATCGTGCTCGGCATGGTAGGTAATGTTGTCTAGTTACTAAAGCATCCCTCCATTGTTCATCGGTAGTTATTATGGACTGGGGGACATGAGGGGGATTTCCTAGGGCTGGAATTCTGGCCGCCAGATATTTCGACTCAAAATGCGGAGGCTCAACTGGTTGGGGTTGGCTAATGTGCGTACAATGCACGCCACCAGAAGGACACGAGCCCGTTTTTTTAGGATCAACACGAGTCAAGGTCTGGCTGGTACGCCGTTGGGTCCTACCATTCGAGAATACGAAAGGAATCTTTTAAATTGCCGAACGAATCTATGTGTATTACAATGCCCGTATTTTCCTTGCAAATAGTAATCTCAACGTGGTAATTGATTTATGACGAGTTCTTGAATTAGAGTGAGTTTGTGATATAGTGATCTCAACGTGGATTTCACATTTCATGGTATCCCGAGTAAGTTTTTCATTGCAAATTCAAATTTAAAAGATGAACGGTATGGTGGTGAGAAAACTTTGTATGTATCAAGCATATGACCACACACACACACGAACACAACAACAATCCAATAAGTATAGATCAAGACGAGCCAAGGTCTAGTTGGTACGCCGTTGGGTCCTACCATTCAAGTATACTAAAGGAATCTTTTAAGTTGCCGAACGAATCTATGTGTACTACAATGTCCGTATTTTCCTTGCAAATATTAATCTCAACGTGATAATTGATTTCTGACAAGTTCTTGAATTAGAGTGAGTTTGTGATATAGTGATCTCAACGTGGATTTCACATTTAATGGTATCCCTAGTAAGTTTTTCATTGCAAATTCAAATTTAAATATGAACGGTATGGTGGTGAGAAAACTTTGTATGTATCAAGCATATGACCACACACACACACACGAACACAACAACAATCCAATAAGTATAGTGCATCTATTTTTCCAAACCATGCATGTATGACACAAATTCAAAAATACTCCTTTTTTCCTAAATATTAGTCTTTTAGAGATTTCAACAAGTGAGTACATACGGAGCAAAATGAGTGAATCTACACTCTAAAATATGTCTATATACATCCGTATGTGGTAGTTCATTTGAAATCTCTAAAGATACTAATATTTAGGAACAAAGGGAGTAAAATGGAAGACATACATGGTCCTCAATTCAATATTTAAAATGAACAGGAAACTCAAACATGAATATTAAGTCTAGTACTACAGTACATGCAAATGTTGTGTTTAGGCGGAGCTATGTAGATTGTCGGGGGTTAACCCCTCGACCTTAGATAAAATTGTGAAGCTGTGTTTAGGATTGTTTAGATTATATTTGTCCCCACCCTCCCAAACAATGATTTGTTCTGCACCCCTCCTCCCCGGGAGAATATCATGTGTGTCAGGACCCCGATTCCAAGTCACATCGATCTAGTCGGTAACACCTCATATCACTTTGCGGCCTCACGCACGGTATTCCCACGGGTGTCGCCTTACCATGGCCCGAGACCGTTTGCGACTTTTGGCTCACGTACATGATAGTGTCGCTAGCATCCATATGACAGAGAACCCGGGCCGACATGACTAGTCGTGAACCCAAAGTGGCACTAACTTACGGGGACAAGCATACATGAATCAACACCGAGCATGTCGGTCAGCAGCGTGCGAATTCAGGCTGTAGCACTGGGCTAACAGGACTTCGGTGAACCGGGTTGTAGCAAGCTAGGCAGGACTCCGGATGTCACCGCGTGACATTTCCCCGAAGGGACAGACACAGGAATGAAGTGAATCACATGCCGGCCAGTCAAGTGTTCCGGAGCAGTAGTGCTAGGCTAGCAGGACTCCGGTGAACCGGGCTGTAGCGGACTACTATGGCTCATGGAAGCACATGACTACATTTCCCCATAAGAGAGGCTACCAAGGATAAACAACAAGGTTGTCGGATCCCACACATACCAAGCATTTCAATCATACACACAATATGCTCGATATGTGTAAATACAACATGGCATCACAACAAAACTCTATGACTCAAAGTATTTATTCATTAGGCTCCGAGGAGCCAAATATTACAAACATGGGTCTCAGGACCCAACATACAGAGCATACAAGCAACAAGCACATGCGGAAGCTTAACTTGTCTGAGTACACACAACTACAAATGAAGAAGGCTGAGAAGCCTGACTATTTACAAGACCCTGCCGAGGGCACAAGATCGTAGCTGAGGTAACAAGCTAAACGTCGAAGTCCATGCAGAATTACTAGCGAGACCGACGTCTCTCTGCAAAAACATAAAATAGGCAAACGTGAGTACAAATGTACCCAGCAAGACTTACATCAGAACTATCTACATATGCATCGGTATCAACAAAGGGGGTGGTGGAGTTTAACTGCAGCAAGCCAGCTTTGACTCAGTGGCTATCCTGAACTACGAATGCTGGTAACTCTTTTGAGGTGGCGCACACGAGTCCACATATTCACCATATCAATACACCACTATGGATCCGCTCCCGTCTCCCTACGAGAACGCCATCCATAGCACTCACGCTTATCTTGCGCATTTTAGAGTATCCACTTTCACTTGTCTATGAACTGTACAGGCAACCCAGAAGTCCATTACCGCGGACGCGGCTATTCGAATAGATCATTTATAACCCTGCAGGGGTGTACTTCTTCACACACGCTCTCGCCACTTACCACCATGTACACGTCGTGTATCTCGGCAACCTTCAAGCGGAAGCCTGGCGAGGGAGTCGGCCACGACCTGAATAACCAGACAAGTCTCTAGTCCAGGTTTATCGCCTATTCGAGTTCCATCCGCGAGGAGATCCGGCCGGGGTTTCGCTCACAGCCCCAAACGATGTGTGCAGGGTTCCCGAGACACCAAACGGGCGCCCGGTACACCGAGCCACAGTGTATCTACCGCATCATAGCCCACCCCTAGGGTCAGCGCTACGCACGGCCTCCAACACATATCCTACAAACACCAGAAACTAGTTGCAACTCCTGGACAGAGATCAAGGCGATTAATAAGTCGAGAGGGTCCATTGGTTTCGGGCCCAACACGTGGTAGTAGCTGTTCATGGATCACAAACACAGAACTCAATTCCTGAGGACGGTTTCAATGAGACAACCCACCATGTACTCCTACATGGCCTCTCACCGCTACCTTTACCAAATTGTGTTCGCACACTTAGCTCTCAACAGTAGAACATGTTCACACACCTCCAATTCATCCCCGATGAATCAGACCTGACTCAACTCTAAGCAGTAGTAGGCATGACAACAAGCATGAATGAGTACGCACATCAAGGCTCAAACAACTCCTACTCATGCTAGTGGGTTTCATCTATTTACTGTGGCAATGACAGGTCATGCAGAGGAAAGGGTTCAACTACCGCAACATGTAACAGTTGAATCGTTGTTGTCCTAATGCAGTAAAAGAGAGCAGGAGAGAGAGAGTGGGATTGTATCGAAATGAACAAGGGGGTTTTGCTTGCCTGGCACTTCTGAAGATAGTATAGCTCTTCATCGGTGTCGTCGAATTCATCGTCGAAACACATGTCTACTGAGAGGGGACAATTAGCAGCAACAGAGAGAAAGCACAATCAATGCAATGCAAAAATATGATGCATGAATGTGACATGGTAATATGAGTGTGTTGGGCTAATGCAACTACAACCAGGGTGGTTTGAGCTTATTTGAATCAAAGATTCAAATACTAACTCAAGTTATGAATTCAAAAGAGTGCATGATCATGTTTGATCTAAACAGCAGGGTTAAGTAGCTTTAACATGCATGAAACCAGTCCCAATGAATAGATTGGATTTTTCTGATCATTTTTCATATATAATTTATTTGATTTGGAGCTATGGTTGATTTTCTATGATTTTTAGAAGTTTAGGACATTTTCTGAAATAAATAAATCATTTCTGATTTATTTTAAAATCCCAGAAAATAATTACTGGGTCAGCCTGATGTCATAATGATGTCAGCAAGTCAACAGGGCTGGTCTGGGTCAAACCTAACCAGTGGGGCCCACTGGTCAGTGACCCAGGGCTGGTTTGTGTGGCTGACAGGTGGGCCTGGTCAACTGCCGCGTCAGCAAAGTCAATGCTGACGTGTGGGTCCCGCTAGGTTATCACTAATCTAAGCAGGAAAGTAAACCCAGGGTTAATTAGCGGTGGGGTCCATCCGTTAGTGAGCTAGGGGTTAGTTTAGTGGCGTCATTAGCCACTAATGATGGTGCCACGTCGGCGCGGCCGGAGTTAAGCCGCCGGCGACCTTCCCGCGTGGCGGAGTCCACACGGGGCGGCGCTATATGGGGCGGCTGGGCGAGCGAAGGGCACCAGGAGGAGGCCCACACTCGCGCGCATCCAACGGTGGCCTCAGGTGCCACGGGGACGGCCGGGAACGTCGACGGCGTCGAGCTCCCGCGGCGGCGGAGCCACGGCTTCGAGCGAGATGGCACTGTGGTGCACGGCGAAGCAAGCTAGGCATACGGTTGGGTCGTAGGGATCTGCAGGATCTCAACGACGTGCTCGGGCGTGGCTTAAACGGGCCCTGCTCACGGTGGCGACATGGCCGGCGGCGGGGAGCTCTCGGGTGCGGCAGCAGGCAGGGCTAGAGCTCGAGCGCGAGGGGAGGAAACAGCGGAGAAAGAATGCGGGGCTCACGGGGATTGCAGGGGCGTCGACGTTGAGGTCGGGGAGGCCCTCATGGCGACGAAATCGAGGGCGGCATCCGGCGGTCGAAGGTGGAAGACGGTGACGAGCCCGGCGTTGTGGGGCTTCCCTACTTGTGGCCGTTGACTAGGTGATGCGGAGGAGCTCGGTGGAGTCGGGGAACACGGTGAGGAGACCTCGGGTGGGCGGTTGCTGCGGCGGTGCACGACGGCGAGCTGCAGCGATTCTCGGGGTTGCTCGGGGCTACGAGAGAGCGAGATCCAGAGGAGAGGGAGAGGGCTAGACAGCGAGGGAGAGGCAGGGGAGGTCGGGGACGTCTCCTGGCGTCGCGAGAAGGACCAGGGGGAGAGGAAGCAGGAGGTGGCGTCCGGTGTGTGCGCGGGCGACACGCCTCTGCCTACTGGCAGAGGTTGAAGACGCCGCTTCGGCCTGGTGGGCTGGGCCAGCTACAGAGACGGGCCAGGTAAGCGCGCCAGGTAAGTTTCTATCCTTTCTACTTCTTTCTGTTTTTGTTTTCTATTTTCGTTTTTCTGTTTTGATTTAGTTTCTAGACCAAAAAATTTTGTAGCTTCTGAAAATTATTATGTTGCCTGATACAAAATATTCAGAGCCACTCACAAGTTTTCAGAATTGTTGGAGTTATAAAAGTATTTATAGGAATTTATATCTCCAATGCAAATAACTATTGATTTAATTCAAAGGCCCAAAATAAATATTTCTGAGACACCAAAAATATTGGTTTGGATTTTAACCCTTGTCAATATTTCCAGAGGATAACAGGAACATTTTCTTGGACTTGTTTGAGGCAGTTTTATCTTGATCATTTTTAAAAAGGATTCTGAGGCTTTGAAAATTCCTCAATTCAAATTTCATTTGAATTTAAACATGATGCACACATGACTAGCTAGTCTAGGTCATACCAGAACTAGGGATGTGACAACTCACCCCCACTAAACAAGAATCTCGTCCCGAGATTCAAGCGTAGGGTAAAAGGAAGAGGGGACTCGAACTATCACAATCTTCTCGATCCAACTGCCTTTCTCGAAGATGTTTATCCATTGCATCACGTTGGTCTTGACATCCTTGCTTTCGAGATCTTGACCCAACACGATGACGACAGAAGGGAACTCTACAAAAAATGATCTCCTCGAAGATCGAGCACTCAGGATCAACTCATGGAGTGAGACAATGAAACATCTCTTGAATTGGGACACAAAACATACATCAAGAGGGATGGATAGAAGAAGATGATGATTTTCGATTAGGTAGGCAACAATTCCATGCTCGATCATGACGTAGCGAGGAGTCAACTACCATGATTCCACAACGGGGCACCTTAGGGAAGGTGACTCGTAGAATTATTCCCTCAAGTGGCAAAAAGAATTACTTTTGATACATAGATCATTGAAACTCTTTATGTCAGCCTAAGGCAATCACAAACGATCGTTCGAGGGGGTTCGAAAGAATGGCATACTCCGACTAGAATGGATGATGTGGACTACCTTGTTGAAGACAACGCAATGGACGATTTTTGCTTATCGTCAGGAATGGATGGGACCCATGGTAGGACCACTTTTGAAGATGATCAGGAACAACAATTACTGAGAGGGAGGCCCATGGGAAATTGGCACAATGGCGGTGCAAGCTGGGAATAAAATGCAAATGCTAGGAATGATCCAACCATCATATCTGCCTGAGATTCAGATCTGGTTGGTAATGGAATATTTCAGACAACATGTCTGGAAAAAGAAAGGTAGCAACACAAATCGACGAGATGACGTTGCGAGATTCTTAGGGAATGGACTATGGTAGTAAGCTCCAAAACATGAGCTGGTTCTGCTAAACACATGTGAACACGCTGTCCCAGACAAGCATGACCACATAGTAGTCTTACAATGAAACACTATCGAGTCCTAGTTGGGAACCATCATTGCGGAGAGCGAAGTCCTTGCATAAGTCATATGATTAGCTCTTATGCAGGATCTTCTTCTCTTTGAACAAATCAATCAGTGGCTTGGTGTGCTAGGGAAACGTATGGGGTGGAGGTAATTAATCTACCAAACCATAGAATACTTCGCGCGTATGCATGACTGATTTGGGATGATTCCAGGGGAAACAAAACAAACCTTTCTCAAATTCATGGAGGCAACTTACACCTAATGCACGTGAACTTGGAGAAAGTCACTTCTTTCACCCAAACATATACCTCATGAGCGGAACACGAAGGCAATGTTTACAAAGTTTCCAACACTAGCTCAATGTTCAACATGAATCATGGAGGAGACAAAATGCTGCTGATGGGCTCAACAGCAACTCATCGGAATTTCCATATCACTGGACTTCCACCATCATGTGAACACGGTGATAGCATTGGTCAGACCAAAAGATGTAATGGTGTATGCTCATGGGATCAACCACGAGTAAGACAACATTACGAACATCGTTGGTTCTGATTTGACTTGACGATAGCCCATACTCAAGTCAAAGTTTTGACAAGGCAATAGATCCAACAACTGATCACGAGGACCAATCGATGGAGAAATCATCTTTCTACAACAAACACACAAACACAAGATATCCCTTTGGAAATGAACTAAGTTAGACAAGCTCTTATCTTCCAGCTCTCCAAGTTGTTGTTGTTTAGCTTGACCAACTAGCTCAGGGGTATCCAACACCGATTCTTGGAGAAGGGTAGGTTTCAAGAAACCAACTTGATCACGAGCTCAACATAACAGTCAGGGGACAACCTGGTGATACTTCCGAGAAGATAATGGGAAAATCACGAACGACCGATATGTTACTAAGCTCGAGAACAATCTTGCTTTTCAGAGCAAGACGATATGATCAAATAAGCAAGGGATTGACTAATCCTAACTCATTGATCGAAGAGTGCACCAGAAATAAGGACTAGGTAGCACGATCAATCTTAGGATGATGATTTAATAACCAACACGCTAAGAATGAGAATATTGTCCATTTACTACCAAGCAACGAGCTGCTCGGAGTATTATTTCACACATCACAATCAGTTGTCGACATTCCGGTTACAACAACACGAGGACCGAGAAATGAATGATGATGGTGCGAAGTATCACTGCATCAAGAAATCATAAGAGATGGTGCAATTCCCATGATATTCTTGACATAAATAGGGTAATACTCCAAGGTAGAACAGAACAAAAGCTGGTTTGGCATTGATTTGCGGAATACAACTACTTTGGCCCAATCCTAGAAATGGATAAGGTACTGGAGTTTGTTTCTCCTAGTTATTCTGAACTAGAATGGCTTGACGGACCACAATAATGATAGGCACCGATGAACGAATGCACGCATACTCTTGACTATCAATTGATAGACGAAGGTCAGAAGACAACTAAAGAGGGACAACTAAGGAACCTATGTTTTTCTGAGTTGTGGATGCATGGATCAGTATGCCGAACAACTTCAACATATTTCTTCCGGATAACCCATGTAGAGAGGTAGGATTGGTAGAGTCACAATATAGAATGGGGAACTCATCGAGAGCACTCCAATTGTGATCTTTTGATCCAACAAACTTCTACCATAAGTGGTTCATAGTATTTGGAAGAAGGAAATACCACGGACCTCGAGGACTAATGCAAAGGTTACTAATATCCTAAAGGTACGAGCAACACTATCAACACGAGGTAAGTAAAGTGAATCTTGGGCTTAAGAACCCAGAAATAGAAGGCCTACTAACTAAATGGCATCACGGGATGCTTTCGAGAATGGGGCCCAGAATCATCACACTGGGAACACAAAACATTGCTAGATTACTGAGTGGTTCTCGAAGACACCTAGGGTGTGATAGCCTGGTTTTTGCCCTTTCTTATTTGCTTGAAATTTCATTTGAAAGTTTTTGAAACTTGGAGCTTCTGAATCTTTTCATTTGGACTTAAACACTTGGGCATCCTTGGCTTTCACCCAAGTGTTCACTTCTCTCCCAAACCATCACTTCACTTCTGATCCACCACAAAATAACCTTTGGAATATTTTTCTTAAAAGAAAAATATTCATTTTCTCTCAAAAACCCTAAGCCAGATCTGTTTGATTCAAGGCAACCCTAATTTTTATGGCTCAAAAAATTCTAAGATAATTCACAAATATTCTAGGGACCCTAGGGCACCTCCCTGAGCAAAAATATATCATCACTTTTTGGAATATTTTTGCTACAAAAAATCTTTTCTGTTCTGGACACAAAAGGTGGTTTCTACAGCAACTACCATTTTACTTGCTCCATTTGACCTGAAGTTTCTTGTGCATCTTTACCTTAGTAACTTATAACTAGCCTCCAAAGCACAGCCCCAAACTCCGAGCCATTTGACCACAGTAACATCACAAAGTTACTGACCAGAAACTTACCTGGCTTGTAAAATCTTCTCTACTGCACCTGGATCCAAACCAAACCGTGGTAAACTTCAAAACTACCACGAACAACATGCCAGACATGATTTTTGGATAAAGGCTGGCCTGAGGAGAGAGTTCGCGCGGTGACCACGCGTGTCCATGATGCCAGGCATGCGTGTCGACGCGCTCTAGGTGACGCCGAGTGCTCTGTTCGAGCGTGCTCGCTTCCCCCGCCTGGTCAACCATGGCAAACCCCGCCACCATCATCGTCTCGACGTCCTTAACTCCTCCCTGGCACTCGCCGACGCCGGAGCTCGCCGAAGCGAGCACGGGCAAGGTCCAGCCAGCCCAACAGTGCGGAGCGCACTGTGCTCGTCGCCATCCCCTTGATCCTATGCTCGTCTCCGCTCGCCCACAGTGGCCGCGTGACCTCCGTCGCCTTCTCCTGCTCTCACTAACGCCGCTCGTCGCCGGGCGCCGTGGACAGGTGTCCACCGGTGGAGCCCGAAGCACCCTCGCCGCTCGCCTATAAATAGAGCCACCCCAGCCTCCTCGAGCACCATCCAGCACTCACACACACCCCACGATCGAGTAGGAAGCCGTAGCCCGGCCGGGCAGGCCTCGGGCCGCCGTCCCCGAGCTCGAGCTCGCCGGCGATCCCCTCTGGTCGCCGCAGTAGCTCCAGCCCCTCCCAGGCCCGGGCGACCCCTCCAAGGCCTCCGCCTCTCTCCGGTGAGGCCATCTCACTCGCTTGGAGCCTCTGGAGTGACCTCTGCTCGCCGTCTTCCTCAACTCCGGCGACCTCCACGTTCTGCCTCCGCTTGCGAGCTAGTTTCCGACGCCGTCCGACCACCCCTAGGCACGCTACGGGTACGGGCAGGTGCGCCATCGCCCCCTTTCTCAATCCCTCCCTCTCGTTTGGGCCAAGGAGCCCTCGTCACCAGCGAGAGCTCCGGCGAAGCCGCGACCCTCTCTGTTTCTCTCTCCCTCTTCCCCCACCTGACTAGCGGCGCCCGCTAGTCAGCCACTCAGTACACGCGCGAAGCGGTACGAGTGGTGGCGCCCCTGGGCTTTACGCCTTCGACGTCACCCCCCAGCTGTTTCTTTTTATTCAAATTCATTTATATTCCAGAGAGCTTCAAACAATTTTTACTTTTTAACCAGAAGTCCAAATGAGATGATTCTTTTTGCATTGTGTTCTTTGAAAGGACCTCATCTGCACTAAGGCAAGCCACAACAACATATTTATGATGCCATTTCAATATTTGTGATTTTCTCACTTAAATGAAATGATTAACCCATGCATTTAAATTATTATTGAATTATTTGTATTCTGTTAAGTATTGGTCAGTTGTTATGCTTGATTTACAGAATAGTTGAAACTAGTTTAAGTGGGTAAAGCAAGTTAAAATTTATTTGAGGTGATGTTAGAAATAATTTTGTTATGCATGTTAGTAATTATTTAAAGCTTTGTGTTTGCATTCTTAAATTGATAAAAATTTGTTAGAAAATATTCTGTTAAATACTTGTTTAATCATATTACTTGTCTTACATAATGTTTGAACCCAACTTAGTGATAAAGAAATTAAGAGTTGTTGATAATGATATCTTTTGGTCAAGCATATGAAAAATTTATCGGAGTTACTTTCTTGCATAAGAAATTAATAAAACTTGTTGCAAAATATTTTGGTAAAGTTGTGAGTCATTTTGAGCAAGTAGAGTAATATGAGTTGTTGACGTTTATGCTTGGTGTGCATATGGATGACGTCGGTCATTTTTATCTATATGTGATGCATGTGTTGTTTTGCATTTCATGGCATGCTATGACACCGGTCATTTTTAGTTTAAAGTTAATCCTGATTATAAATCAACCTGAATATACCGTTGACTGGGTCATGGTGCCGCTGAATCGAGTTTCTTTCCAGTGCAACCACATTTGCCTTGTGGGAAGGCCTTAATTCGGTCCATTGACACGGCCTCTGGTCGGTGCCTCCATCTAGGGAAGATTATGTCGTGTTTGCCCTGGCCCGGTAAGCACACATAATCTTGTGTGCTCGTTGATGAGATTATGGTACCGAGTCCCCGAGTGGGAGTGTTTTGACCACGACGGTGGTCGGGGTGTCTTTGGTAGACATGGGGCCACCCAGGACCAGCCCGTTGGGGATTTTGGTCGGAGTGGCCGGGAGAGTGCTATGGCAATGGAGGGGTTTTGTCGGAATGCCGTTGGTCCACCCGAGTGGGAATGCGAGGCCATGGGTTCCGTGGTGTGGGTACAGTGTGCTACCTCAGCAGAGTGTATAATCTATCGATAGCTGAGTCCACGGTCACGGACACCTCGTACTAGGTCCCACCATAAGTCAACGTTTAATAAAAATTACACACTAAGCTATGAACTTTGCATTGTCAATGGATGGCAGAAAGGCCATCGAGGTATTTGGGACCAAATGATGGTCGTGGTTGTGATCGCCGTAAGGATCACGAGTTGTTCTTGAGAAAGACCACTATGGTGGTGTGTTTGTGGTCCAGAGATGATCACAGTTGGTAAGCTGTCCTGAGGGACGTTCGGGCTTGATCACAGCATGTTGACATATAATGTTGCATTATTAATAATTGGTTAAATATCATGATATTGTTTGTCATTATGATTATGCTTGTTGTGAGCTTGCAAGTACATTCAATGTACTGACCTGGCGTGTCATGCCAGATTTCAGGAAAGTCTCGTTGGAAAGGAGCGCTGTTCGAGTCTAGATCGTGTCCACATCAGTGTCCCTGTGATATGGAGCTTCCGCTACGACGTTATTCCGCTGCCACGTAGTTGTTCGAGTCGAGGCCCCTTTATGTTCACTAAATAATGTACATATTGTTCCGCCGCACCGAGTGTGCCGCTTGGCCTCGACCATTGTTGTAATATGAACTCTGTTCCGCTAGCATCAATAAAGCGGTTGTTTTCTGTACCAATATGTTGTGTGTTGCCAGAAGACATGATCTCTGGGCTGGCAATGCAGGGTAAACCGGTCGCTCTGAGCCGGGGTGCCACAACGGTTGGTATCAGAGCAGCGCTGACTGTAGGCCACGCTAGACTACGACGTGTTAACTGGACGCTAGACACGAGTAAATGTGAGTGTCGGTAGCAGTTATAGCTGGTTGTTGCATTGTAGTCATTTGATTTTTATTTTTATGCTAACCTGTTAATGGTTGTGAGTGTAGATGGCTCCAGTGCCGTATCCGTGCCAGTTGCAGTTGATGCCGTACACGTCACCGCACCTTCTCCGCAACGTGTGGCGTCGGCTGTACCCTCACGGAGACGAACCAGTCTACCGTGTGTACCGGGAGCGTCTAGCAGACTCAGTGTATGAGTATCACGCAGTGGTTACTCTGCGCACCAGTTCCGATTCTTGCTCTTACACTCACACTTCTCGGAGCGGTTACGCCTCCACCGCTTCTCAGGCTGTCCAGTTTACCGCATTTGAGGTCCTTGTCGAGCTTCGTTATACCGAGGTTCAAATGCAGCATCACCCAGGATTCTATTACTACCCATCTCTGCACGACAACGGTCGTGTCCGTTTTCCTCTCGTTAACCCGGAGTCTGATAGTGTTGCTAGCCATCTTGCTCGCTTTATCACTGCTAGCTATCTGATGATCCACGAGCTGGCTCGAGAGCTGACTCGTGCCCGTACTGCTTTAGCCGCTACCTTGGTCACTACTAGATCCACCACTACTCCATCCTCACTGGGATTTACCCCTTATGTCCCAGTTAGCTCTAGCTCCCCTATTTCTCCGGTTACTCCCCTGAGTAGCACAGGCGTTCCGGCCGTGAACCCTCTCAGTACTCCTGCCGAGTGGGTCTCACTTCTTGCTACTCCTGCAGCCCCGATGCTTCATCCTACCCCTGCCCCTGAGGGAGAGCCCTCGAGGCAGCGTCGTCGTGTTACCTTTAACCCGGAGGTTTCCATTAACCACGTCAGTTCGGAATCTGAGACCGCTTCAGGGGAGGACACCTGGCACCAGCAGAGCAGTAGTGTCTTTGAGTATTCGCAGTCGTCTAGATGGTGTACGAATGTAGTTGTACGAGTCATGATGCTTCATGTATGAGAGTAGTTGAACCAGTCAGGTTGTTAAATTTTCATGTACGAGTCTATGTATAATTATGATGGGACTTCAATCGCCGTATTGTCTTCGCTCTTTTGTCTTTTTCGAGAATTGTTGCTGGCTTTTCCCCAATTTTATTCTTGGATGTCTCTCATCTCGATTTCGTTGCCTTGGGAAAATACTCAATAGGATGACGCGGGGAGGTGGCAGTAGCAACGTTCGTGAGGGAACTCCTGTTCGTCGTTCTGCGCGACAGGCAGGATATTCTCCTGAGCCGTACGTTCAGCCACCACCTCCTCCGCCTGATCCTCCCTCCACCGAGCAAGTTCTGCGTATGTTTGAAGAAAAAAGGAACAATGATCTGATTGAAATATTGAGAAGTGTGCAAGCTATAGTTGGACAAAATGGAAATCAGAATGGTCATCACTCAAAGCTGTCAGATTTTCAGAGCACCAATCCACCCAATTTCAGTCAGGTTGTTGACCCATTGGATGCAGACGATTGGTTGCGCACCATGGAGAAAAAGCTTGAGATCGCCCGTACTGAAGGAAATGATAAAGTCCCATTTGCAACCCATTACCTTGAAGGCGCAGCTGCCATATGGTGGGAAAATACAAAAGCCATGTGGCCGATTGATGAGGAAGTCACCTGGGAAAAATTCAAGGATAAGTTCCGCAAATATCACATCCCTACTGGAGTTATGAAGGCCAAGCAGCGTGAATTTCTCGCGCTTGTCCAAGGAAATCAATCTGTGGCTGAGTATCTGCAAAAATTCAATCATTTGGCCCGTTACTCTCTGTATGACGTAGCCACCGAAGAAAGGAAGATGGACAGATTTCTTGGAGGTTTAAATCCGCAACTTCGGTGTGCTCTCAGTATGTTTGATTTCATGGATTTCCAAACTCTGGTAGACAAGGCATTCATTGCTGAACGGGAACACAAGCTTATATCAGATAATAGGCCTGTTAATGACAACAAGCGCAAGTTTGAGCCAAAGAAGGATGGGAAACCTATGCAAAAGGCTCGTACCTGGCAGCAGACTCAGGTGGAATATCGGCCAAATTGGCAGCAGAATGTTAACAAGACCACCACTCAAGTCAAGAATGTTGTGGCCAATCCAATGCATGAGGAGCGGCAGCGCAATAATTCTTGTTTCACTTGCGGGCAGCCCGGACATTATGCCAAACAGTGCCCCAAGAACCACAAGGTGAATGCGCTGAGCAGGCCACAAGTCAACTTTATGGAGTTAGGGCCAACCCAGCAAAACTTCACTGGGCACGTGAATCATATCTCCGCCGATGAATCCCAAGAGAAGACAGAAGTCGTCATTGGTATGTTTTCTGTTAATGACATACCTGCAGTAATTTTATTTGACTCTGGGGCTTCCCATTCTTTTATTTCTCGGAGTTTTGCCGCCCAAAACAATTTTCCTTGCACAATTTTGGGCAAAAATATGCTGGTACAAACCCCGGGATCTATAATCAAGAGCAATCTAGTCTGCCGTGATCTGGAGATCAATATCAACGGGGTCCACTTTCCAACATCTCTGATAATCATTGAGTCTGAACAGTTGGATATTATATTGGGAATGAATTGGCTGACCAAATATCAAGTTTGTATAAACTGCGCAACCCGAGAAGTCAATTTAACCAGTCTGAATGGGCAGCTCACCAAATTCCATGCTCGCAAGCATATACCCAAGCCAGAACTAGTGTGCACTGCTGTGGTCGAATTGGAATTTATTCCTATGGTCAGTGAGTACCCTGATGTGTTTCCAGAAGAACTGCCAGGCATGCCACCAAATCGGGAACTGGAATTTGCCATAGATCTTGTGCCCGGAACCGCACCATTATACAAGAAGTATTACCGGATGCCCTCATCAGAATTAGTGGAACTAAAGAAACAGGTTGACGAATTACTCCGGAAAGGTTATATTCATCCCAGCTCTTCACCGTGGGGGTCACCTGCAATCTTCGTGGGTAAAAAGGATGGAAGTCTCCGTATGTGCATAGATTATCGCCAGCTGAATGAGGTCACCATCAAAAATAAATACCCACTGCCAAGGATTGATGATCTGTTCGATCAGTTCAGTGGGGCTAAAGTATTCTCAAAAATCGATTTATGGACCGGGTATCATCAGCTCAAGATTAAAAGGGAAGATATTCCTAAGACCGCATTCACTACACGATACGGTCTTTACGAATATACTGTGATGTCCTTTGGTCTCACCAATGCCCCTGCCTTCTTCATGCATATGATGAACAAGGTGTTCATGGACTTCCTCGACAAATTTGTGGTAGTCTTTATCGACGACATCCTCATTTACTCCAAGAGTGAAGAAGAGCATAAGGATCACCTCCCGGCAGTGCTACAACGGCTCCGCAACCATCAGCTATACGCCAAGTTCAGTAAGTGCGAATTTTGGCTCAAGCAAGTTGGGTTTCTCGGGCATGTACTATCCGTCGAAGGCATAGCCGTGGACCCGAGCAAAGTAAAGGATGTGCTCGATTGGGTACCGCCCACGACTGTAACACAGATCCGGAGTTTCCTTGGATTAGCTGGATACTATCGTCGTTTCATTGAAGGGTTTTCCAAAATTTCTAAACCTATGATGGAACTGCTCAAAAAGGATACAAAGTTTGAGTGGACCAAGGACTGTGAGAAGAGTTTTTATGAGCTAAAGACGCGTCTGACAACCGCACCCGTATTGACTCTTCCAGACATTTATCGCAGCTTCGACGTGTACTGCGATGCCTCCAGACAAGGTATTGGTTGTGTATTGATGCAAGACGGCAAGGTAGTAGCCTATGCATCACGACAACTACGATCACATGAGGGAAATTATCCTACTCATGATTTGGAATTGGCTGCAGTGGTTCATGCATTAAAAATTTGGAGACACTATCTCATTGGAAAAAGGTGCCACATTTTTACCGACCACAAAAGCCTCAAGTACATCTTCACTCAGCCAGATTTAAATCTCCGTCAGCGAAGATGGTTAGAGTTGGTATTATGACCTTGGAATAAATTACCATCCAGGCAAGGCCAACGTCGTTGCCGATGCGCTCAGTCGAAAGCCCGTCAGCTTAAATGTCATGTTAAAATCATTGCCTACCGAACTTCAGGAGGAGATCGCTCAGCTCAACTTGGTCATCGTGGATGCTGGCCTCACTAATATTTTGGAAGTTACCCCCACACTTGAGATGGAAATCCGCAAGACCCAGCCAGATGACGCCAAGCTACAAAAACATGCAAGGCAGCCCCCAGATTTCTTCAAGGATAACTTCGGTACCCTCCGATTCCGTGGACGAATTTGTGTACCAAATCAACCGGACTTGAAGAGGAAAATCTTGTCAGAAGCACACGAATCCTCGTATTCCATTCATCCAGGGAGTACGAAAATCTATGAAGACCTTAAACAATATTTTGGTGGAATGGGATGAAGAAAGACATTGCCTATTTTGTAGCCTGTTGCGACATATGCAACAAGGTGAAAGCAGAGCATCAGAAGCCAGCCGGACTTCTCCAACCGCTGCCAGTTTCACAATGGAAATGGGATGATGTTTGCATGGACTTCATCACCGGATTGCCTAGGACTCCGCGAGGCAAAGAGGCAATCTGGGTTATAGTGGACACCCTAACCAAGGTTGCTCATTTCATCCCGGTCAGCACCAGATACAGAGCAAATGAACTGGCGCAACTGTATGTATCCAGAATCATCAGTCTGCATGGGGTACCCCAGACTATCACTTCCGATCGAGGTTCTTTGTTTACCTCCGCTTTCTGGACCCGCCTCCATCAAGCCTTGGGGACAACACTAAAATATAGTACTACTTATCACCCCCAGACGTACGGTCAGACAGAGCGAGTAAATCAAATACTCGAAGATATGTTGCGAGCCTGTGTGCTAGCCAACGGGGCGAACTGGGAAGATTGCTTGCCATACGCCGAGTTCTCGTATAACAACAGTTTCCAGACCAGTCTAAAGATGTCACCCTATGAAGCTCTATATGGTCGTAAGTGCCGCACTCCTCTAAATTGGTCTCAAGCTGGAGATAGCCATATCTTTGGAACCGATCTCATGATGGAAGCCGAGAAACAAGTCAGGGAAATCAGAGACCGACTGCAATTGGCGAAATCCCGTCAGAAGAGTTATTATGATGCAAAGCACCGGAAGGTCAGTTTTGAACCCGGAGAACATGTGTACCTCCGAGTCACTCCTATGAAAGGAGTTAAGCGATTTCAGACTCGTGGAAAGCTGGCACCCAGATTCATTGGTCCATTCTCAATTATGTCTCGAGTGGGTACGGTTGCATACCAACTGGAACTACCCCCAGAGTTGTCAGAAATACACAATGTGTTCCATGTTTCACAATTGAGACGATGCATATCCCCGCCTGAGAAAAGGACTGCAATGGCTGAGATAGAATTGGCAAAGGATTTAACTTATGAAGAAAGACCGTCCAAAATTTAGGGATCAAGTGGAAAGGGTCACTCGCAGCAAAGTCAATTTTTTTTTCAAAGTTCAGTGGGAGCATCACACCGAGTCAGAAGCAACTTGGGAGCAGGAAGAGTTCCTTAAGAGTCAGTATCCAGAGTGGTTTTCCCAAGCAACCGAATCTCGAGGACGAGATTCATTCTAAGTGGGGGAGGTTTGTGACAGCCTGGTTTTTGCCCTTTCTTATTTGCTTGAAATTTCATTTGAAAGTTTTTGAAACTTGGAGTTTCTGAATCTTTTCATTTGGACTTAAACACTTGGGAATCCTTGGCTTTCACCCAAGTGTTCACTTCTCTCCCAAACCATCACTTCACTTCTGATCCACCACAAAATAACCTTTGGAATATTTTTCTTAAATGAAAAATATTCATTTTCTCTCAAAAACCCTAAGCCAGATCTGTTTGCTTCAAGGAACCCTAATTTTTATGGCTCAGAAATATTTCATCACTAGGGCACCTCCCTGAGCAGAAATATTTCATCTCTCAAAAGCCCTAAGCCAGATCTTTTTGCTTTAAGGACCCTAGGGCACCTCCCCGAGCAAAAATATTTCATCACTTTTTGGAATATTTTTGCTACAGAAAATCTTTTCTATTCTAGACAGAAATGGTGGTTTCTACAACAACTACCATTTTACTTGCTCCATTTGACCTGAACTTTCTTGTGCATCTTTACCTTAGTAACTTATAACTAGCCTCCAAAGCACAGCCCCAAACTCCCAGCCATTTGACCACAGTAACATCACAAAGTTACTGACCAGAAACTTACCTGGCTTGTAAAATCTTCTCTACTGCACCTGGATCCAAACCAAACCATGGTAAACTTCAAAACTACCACGAACAACATGCCAGACATGATTTTTGGACGAAGGCTGGCCTGAGGGGAGAGTTCGCGCGGTGACCACGCATGTCCACGATGCCAGGCATGCGTGTCGACGCGCTCTGGGTGACGCCGAGCGCTCTGTTCGAGCGTGCTCGCTTCCCCCGCCTGCCCAACCGTGCCAAACCCCGCCACCATCATGGTCTCGACGTCCTTAACTCCTCCCTGGCACTCGCCGACGCCGGAGCTCGCTGCAGCGAGCACGGGCAAGGTCCGGCCAGCCCAACAGTGCGGAGCGCAAAGTGTTCATCACCATCCCCTTGATCCTGTGCTCGTCTCCGCTCGCCCATAGTGGCCGCGTGACCTCCGTCGCCTTGTCCCCCTCTCACTGATGCCGCTCGTCGCCGAGCGCCGTGGACAGGTGTACACCGGCGGAGCCCGAAGCACCCTCCCCGCTCGCCTATAAATAGAGCCACCCCCAGCCTCCTCGAGCACCATCCAGCACTCACACACACCCCACGATCGAGTAGGAAGCTGTAGCCCGGCCGGGCAGGCCTCGGGCCTCCATCCCCGAGCTCGAGCTCGCCGGCGATCCCCTCTGGTCGCCGCGGTAGCTCCAGCCCCTCCCAGGCCTGGGCGACCCCTCCAAGGCCTCCGCCTCTCTCCGGTGAGTCCATCTCGCCCGCTTGGAGCCTCTGGAGTGACCTCTGCTCGCCGTCTTCCTCAACTCCGGTGACCTCCACGTTCTGCCTCCGCTTGCGAGCTAGTTTCCGACGCCGTCCGACCACCCCTAGGCACGCTACAGGTACGGGCAGGTGCGCCATCGTCCCCTCTCTCAATCCCTCCCTCTCGTTTGGGCCAAGGAGCCCTCGTTGCCGGCGAGAGCTCCGGCGAAGCCGCTGCCCTCTCTGTTTCTCTCTCCCTCTTCCCCCACCTGACTAGTGGGGCCCGCTATTCAGCCACTCAGTACACGCGCGAAGCGGTACGAGTGGTGGCGCCCCTGGGCTTTACGCCTTCGACGTCACCCCCCAGCTGTTTCTTTTTATTCAAATTAATTTATAATCCAGAGAGCTTCAAACAATTTTAACTTTTTAATCATAAGCCCAAATGAGATGATTCTTTTTGCATTGTGTTCTTTGAAAGGAAATCTAACAGCTCACCAAAGATGAGATTTTTCTGAGCTGTTTAGAATTTCTGGTGAATTTCAGAAGTGTTCTTGATATTTCTTTTTGTGTTTAAAATTATTTTCAGAAGGTGAGGCTTGTCTTGAGGATCACCAGGAGGCTTGTGAACCTCATCTGCACTAAGGCAAGCCACATCAACATTTTTATGATGCCATTTCAATATTTGTGATTTTATCACTTAAATGAAATGATTAACCCATGCATTTAAATAATTATTGAATTATTTGTATTCTGTTAAGTATTGGTCAGTTGTTATGCTTGATTTACAGAATAGTTGAAACTAGTTTAAGTGGGTAAAGCAAGTTAAAATTTATTTGAGGTGATGTTAGAAATAATTTTGTTATGCATGTTAGTAATTATTTAAAGCTTTATGTTTGCATTCTTAAATTGATAAAAATTTGTTAGAAAATATTCTGTTAGATACTTGTTTAATCATATTACTTGTCTTACAGAATGTTTGAACCCAACTTAGCGATAAAGAAATTAAGAGTTGTTGATAATGATATCTTTTGGTCAAGCATATGAAAAATTTATCGGAGTTACTTTCTTGCGTAGGAAATTAATAAAACTTGTTGCAAAATATTTTGGTTAAGTTGTGAGTCATTTTGAGCAAGTAGAGTAATATGAGTTGTTGACGTTTATGCTTGGTGTGCATATGGATGATGTCGGTCATTTTTATCAATATGTGATGCATGTGTTGTTTTGCATTTCATGGCATGCTATGACACCGGTCATTTTTAGTTTAAAGTTAATCCTGAATATAACTCTACTTGAATATACCGTTGACTGGGTCATGGTGCCGCTGAATCGAGTTCTTTCCAGTGCAACCACATTTGCCTTGTGGGAAGGCCTTGATTCGGTCCATTGACACGGCATCTGGGCGGTGCCTCCATCTAGGGAAGATTATGTCGTGTTTTCCCTGGTCCGGTAAGCACACATAATCTTGTGTGCTCGTTGATGAGATTATGGTACCGAGTCCCCGAGTGGGAGTGTTTTGACCACGACGGTGGTCGGGGTGTCTTTGGTAGACACGGGGCCACCCAGGACCACCCCGTTGGGGATTTGGGTCAGAGTGGCCGGGAGAGTGCTGTGGCAATGGAGGGGTTTTGTCGGAATGCCGTTGGTCCACCCGACTGGGAATGCGAGGCCATGGGTTCCGTGGTGTGGGTACAGTTGTCTACCTCTGCAGAGTGTATAATCTATAGATAGCCGAGTCCACGGTCACGGACACCTCGTACTAGGTCCCACCATGAGTCAACGTTTAATAAAAATTGCACACTAAGCTATGAACTTTGCATTGTCAATGGATGGCAGAAAGGCCATCGAGGTATTTGGGACCAAATGATGGTCGTGGTTGTGATCGCCGTAAGGATCACGAGTTGTTCTTGAGAAAGACCACTATGGTGGTGTGTTTGTGGTCCAGAGATGATCATAGTTGGTAAGCTGTCCTGAGGGACGTTCGGGCTTGATCACAGCATGTTGACATGTAATGTTGCATTATTAATAATTGGTTAAATATCATGATATTGTTTGTCATTATGATTATGCTTGTTGTGAGCTTGCAAGTACATTCAATGTACTGACCTGGCGTGTCATGCCAGATTTCAGGAAAGTCTCGTTGGAAAGGAGCACTGTTCGAGTCTAGATCGTGTCCACATCAGTGTCCCTGTGATATGGAGCTTCCGCTACGACGTTATTCCGCTTCCACATAGTTGTTCGAGTCGAGGCCCCTTTATGTTCACTAAATAATGTACATATTATTCCGCCGCACCGAGTGTGCCGCTTGGCTTCGACCACTGTTGTAATATGAACTCTGTTCCGCTAGCATCAATAAAGCGGTTGTTTTCTGTACCAATATGTTGTGTGTTGCTAGAAGACATGATCTCTGGGCTGGCAATGCAGGGTAAACCGGTCGCTCTGAGCCGGGGTGCCACATAGGGTCATAATACTAACTCCAACATACATGTCAAGGCAACGGAGTACCTCAACAGACCGATTAGTGTGCTTAATCTGGCCCAAAGGAACATCGAGAATGGGAAGAAGGGATTTACAAATGCATCAGATTGTTTAGAAACCTGGGATGACTCGGACAGCATAACGGCTGTAAATGCTCAAAAAGATTTGAGACATCCTGCAAAAATAGTGGCATTACCACTCAACATCACAATATCAAGGTTCCGAGATCAACTGTCAACACACATAAATAGTAGGAACTGAACTGAGAATTGAATCCATCAATCCTATAAGTCTATGGATTAGTAACACGTCATCCTGATAGATAGATGAGAAGCCTAGTTCTTAATCCCCGTAGAAGAGAAGAGGCCGACTCAGATCAGAAGGCATAAGGTAAAGGAGTAAAAAGAGCCTTACGTTCCATCCCACAATCAATTCCCCTACATATAACTAAAGCATTTCTAGACTCTACTTCGACCAGTTCGGCTTGGTAATCCTACAGGCAGGCAGGCTCTGATAACAAAGCTGTCAGGACCCCGATTCCAAGTCGCATCGATCTAGCCGGTAACACCTCATATCACTTTGCGGCCTCACTCACGGTATTCCCACGGGTGTCACCTTACCATGGCCCGGGACCGTTTGCGCCTTTTGGCTCACGTACATGATAGTGTCGCTAGCATCCATATGACAGAGAACCCGGGCCGACATGACTAGTCGTGAACCCAAAGTGGCACTAACTTATGGGGACAAGCATACATGAATCAACATCGAGCATGTCGGTCAGCAGCGTGCGAATTCGGGCTGTAGCACTGGGCTAACAGGACTCCGGTGAACCGGGTTGTAGCAGGCTAGGCAGGACTCGGGATGTCACCGCGTGACATTTCCCCGAAGGGATAGACACAGGAACGAAGTGAATCACATGCCGGCCAGTCAAGTGTTCCGGAGCAGTAGTGCTGGGCTAGCAGGACTCCGGTGAACCGGGCTGTAGCGGACTACTATGGCTCATGGAAGCACAGGACTACATTTCCCCATAAGAGAGGCTACTAAGGATAAACAACTAGGTTGTCGGATCCCACACATACCAAGCATTTCAATCATACACACAATATGCTCGATATGTGTAAATACAACATGGCATCACAACAAAACTCTACGACTCAAAGTATTTATTCATTAGGCTCCGAGGAGCCAAATATTACAAACATGGGTCTCATGACCCAACATACAGAGCATACAAGCAACAAGCACATGCGGAAGCTTAACTTGTCTGAGTACAGACAACTACAAATGAAAAAGGCTGAGAAGCCTGACTATCTACAAGACCCTGCCGAGGGCAAAAGATCGTAGTTGAGGTAACAAGCTAAACGTCGAAGTCCATGCGGAACTACTAGCGAGACTGACATCTCTCTGCAAAAACATACAATAGGCAAACGTGAGTACAAATGTACCCAGCAAGACTTACACCAGAACTATCTACATATGCATCGGTATCAACAAAGGGGGTGGTGGAGTTTACCTGCAGCAAGCCAGCTTTGACTCAGTGGCTATCCTGAACTACGAATGCTGGTAACTCTTTTGAGGTGGCGCACACGAGTCCACATATTCACCATATCAATACACCACTATGGATCCACTCCCGTCTCCCTACGAGAACGCCATCCATAGCACTCACGCTTATCTTGTGCATTTTAGAGTATCCACTTTCACTTGTCTATGAACTGTACAGGCAACCCAGAAGTCCATTACCGCGGACGCGGCTATTCGAATAGATCATTCATAACCCTGCAGGGGTGTGCTTCTTCACACACGCTCTCGCCACTTACCACCATGCACACGTCGTGTATCTCGGCAACCTTCAAGCGGAAGCCTGGTGAGGGAGTCGGCCATGACCTGACTAAGCACACAAGTCTCTAGTCCAGGTTTATCGCCTATTCGGGTTCCATCCGCGAGGAGATCCGGCCGGGGTTTCGCTCACAGCCCCAAACGATGTGTGCAGGTTTCCCGAGACACCAAACAGGCGCCCGGTACACCGGGCCACGGTGTATCAACCGCATCATAGCCCACCCCTAGGGTCAGCGCTACGCACGGCCTCCATCACATATCCTACAAACACCAGAAACTAGTTGCAACTCCTGGACAGAGATCAAGGCGATTAATAAGTCGAGAGGGTCCATCGGTTTCGGGCCCAACACGTGGTAGTAGCTGTTCATGGATCACAAAAACAGAAATCAGTTCCTGAGGATGGTTTCAATGAGACAACCCACCATGTACTCCTACATGGCCTCTCACCGCTACCTTTACCAAATCGTGTTCACACACTTAGCTCTCAACAGTAGAACATGTTCACACACCTCCAATTGATCCCCAATGAATCAGACCTGACTCAACTCTAAGCAGTAGCAGGCATGACAACAAGCATGAATGAGTAGGCACATCAGGGCTCAAACAACTCCTACTCATGCTAGTTGGTTTCATCTATTTACTGTGTCAATGACAGGTCATGCAGAGGAAAGGGGTTCAACTACCGCAACATGTAACAGTTGAATCGTTGTTGTCCTAATGCAGTAAAAGAGAGCAGGAGCAAGAGAGTGGGATTGTATCGAAATGAACAAGGGGTTTTTGCTTGCCTGGCACTTCTAAAGATAGTATAGCTCTTCGTCGGTGTCGTTGAATTCATCGTCGAAACACACGTCTACTGAGAGGGGACAATTACCGGCAACAGAGAGAAAGCACAATCAATGCAATGCAACAATATGATGCATGAATGTGACATGGTAATATGAGTGTGTTGGTCTAATGCAACTACAACCATGGTGGTTTGAGCTTATTTGAATCAAAGATTCAAATACTAACTCAAGTTATGAATTCAAAAGAGTGCATTATCATGTCTGATCTAAACAGCAGGGTTAGGTTGCTTTAACATGCTTCAAACAAGTACCAATGAATATATTGGATTTTTCTGATCATTTTTATATATAATTTATTTGATTTGGAGCTACGGTTGATTTTCTATGATTTTTAGAAGTTTAGGACATTTTCTGAAATAAATAAATCATTTCTGATTTATTTTAAAATCCCAGAAAATAATTACTACGTCAGTCTGATGTCATAATGATGTCAGCAAGTCAACAGGGCTGGTCTGGGTCAAACCTGACCAGTGGGGCCCACTGGTCAGTGACCCAGGGCTGGTTTGTGTGGCTGACAGGTGGGCCTAGTCAACTGTCGCGTCAGCAAAGTCAATGCTGATGTGTGGGTCCTGCTAGGTTATAACTAATCTAAGTAGGAAAGTAAACCCGGGGTTAATTAGGGGTGGGGTCCATCCGTCAGTGAGCTAGGGGTTAGTTTAGTGGCGTCATTCGCCACTAATGATGGTGCCACGTCGGCACGGCCGGAGTTAAGCCGCCGGCGACCTTCCTGCGCGGCGGAGTCCACACGGGGCGGCGCTATATGGGGCGGCTGGGCGAGCGAAAGGCACCAGGAGGAGGCCCACACTTGCGCGCATCCAACGGTGGCCTCAGGTGCCATGGGGACGGCCGGGAACGTCGACGGTGTCGAGGTCCCGCGGCGGCGGAGCCACGGCTTCGAGCAGGATGGCACTGTGGTGCACGGCGAAGCAAGCTAGGCATATGGTTGGGTTGTCGGGATTTGCAGGATCTCAACAACGCGTTCGGGTGTGGCTTAAACAGGCCCTACTCACGGCGGCGACATGGCCGGTGGCGGGGAGCTCTCGGGTGCGGCAGCAGGCAGGGCTAGAGCTCGAGTGCGAGGGGGGGGGACTTGGGAGAAAGAATGCGAGGCTCACGGTGATTGCGGAGGCGTCGACGTTGAGGTCGGGGAGGCCCTCACGACGATGAAATCGACGGCGGCATCCGGCGGTCGAAGGTGGAAGACGGTGACGAGCCCAGCGTTGTGGCGCTTCCATGCTTGTGGCCGTTGACTAGGTGATGCCGAGGAGGTCGGTGGAGTCGGGGAACACGGTGAGGAGACCTCGGGTGGGCGGTTGCTGCGGTGGTGCACGACGGCGAGCTGCGGCAGTTCTCGGGGTTGCTTGGGGCTACGAGAGAGCGAGATCCAGAGGAGAGGGAGAGGGCTAGACAGCGAGGGGAGAGGCAGGGGAGGTCAGGGACGTCTCCTGGCGTCACGAGAAGGACCAGGGGGAGAGGAAACAGGAGGTGGCGTCCGGTGCGTGCGCGGGCGACACGCCTCTGCCTACTGGTAGAGGTTGAAGACGCCGCTTCGGCCTGGTGGGCTGGGCCAGCTACAGAGATGGGCCAGGTAAGCGTGCTAGGTAAGTTTCTATCCTTTCTACTTCTTTCTGTTTTTGTTTTCTATTTTCGTTTTTCTGTTTTGATTTAGTTTCTAGACCAAAACATTTTGTAGCCTCTGAAAATTATTATGTGGCCTGATACAAAATATTCAGAGCCACTCACAAGTTTTCAGAATTGTTGGAGTTGTAAAAGTATATATAGGAATTTATATCTCCAATTCAAATAACTATTGATTTAATTCAAAGGCCCAAAATAAATATTTCCGAGACACCAAAAATATTGGTTTGGATTTTAACCCTTGTCAATATTTCTATAGGATAACAGGAACATTTTCTTGGACTTGTTTGAAGCAGTTTTATCTTGATCATTTTTAAAAAGGATTCTGAGGCTTTGAAAATTCCTCAATTCAAATTTCATTTTAATTTAAACATGATGCACACATGACTAGCTAGTCTAGGTCATACCAGAACAAGGGATGTGACAATGTGCCCCCACAACTTAGATGCTATATGCTTATACGAGTTGCTTGGAGCTTGTAGATCTGAGATATAGAAGCTCACAGGATGTCTCAATATTTTTACAGGAAACCTTAATGAGTTTGAGAATTGCACACAATTTGTACAAAAACTACTCAGATGCCCTTGGATCCATATCCAACGACCTCGAAGCTCGTATCTCCATAGCATATAAACTGAAGGAGGACATCATATTCTCCTGTATGCAAGAATATCATGTGCTACCACACCTTAGATGCTTTGGTGATACAAGCTGTTCGGAGCTGTTGGATTTGTGACCCAACAACTCCTCGGTGGTTCGAATGTTGTTTTGCAGAAAAGCCCCCAAAGAGTTTGGCTACTACTTACAAGAACAAAAACTGCTCAGATGCTGTTGGATCTCAGATCAAACGACCTCGAAGCTCGTATCACCGTAGCATCCATGCTGCGAGAGCACCTGATGTTTTCTCGCACGGGAGAATATGAGGTGCTCCCACATTGTAGATTATATGGTGATACGAGTTCACGGAGATCTAACGGCTCACAGTACGAGGTTTGAATGTTTTTGCAATATAGGCCTGAGAGAGTTTGGGAATTGCGCAGAAGGTACAAGTACTACGCATGTGGCATGTGATCACAATCATACGACCTAGATGCTCGTATCATCGTCGCGGCTAATAAGCTACGGGGAGCACCTAATATGAGCAACGGGGAGCCATTGGATCCAACATGCAGCGGCACACACGAGGCCTGAATGTCTTATTTGCAAAAAAAACCTTGGAGAGTTTGGAAATTGCGCATAATTACAAAAACTACACCCAAGCTATTGGATCTCAGTTCCAACGATGTAAAAACTCGTATCACCATAGCATCTAAGCTGCGTGTTGGTGTACAAAAGTAGGGGCCCTCCTTTTCACCCCTTTACTTATGCACGGGCAGTCAAAGTCGCGCCCGCGGCCACACTTAATAGGGAAGAGGAGGGAAGCCGGAGGGAAACCGAAGCATAAGTCAAACCAAGGCAACGCCAAGACCAGAAACACTAAAGAGAAAAGGGGCGAGGTGGACTCCCCCGGCAAGACCCTTGCCGGGGCGGCCTCGGCGGCCCCGGCAAGAGCCTTGCCGGGGCAGCTTGCCCAACACTAGCAGGGCGAGCCACCCTTGAGCCCAAGGGTTCCAAACGCCGCCAGCAACTACATTGGAACCAAGGCACGGGAGGCACCTCCGTGGTGGCATGCAGATCTTTGTCAAGATCATAAACACACGAGATCAGATGAGGACCAGAAGACGACGACCCTCGGCGGGATCCTAGCCGAGGAAATCCACAAGACCCCCGGCAAGATCCTTGCCGGGGACGACCACGACGCCACGGCAAGACCCTTGCCGGGGCCCCGGCAAGATCCTTCCCGAGGACATCAGCAGGGCCACAGCCAGGCCCGCGCCTACCAAGACTCCACTGCCGTCCCGGTGCAGCTACTAGCTCAACCAACTGGGGAGGCACCTGCGTGGTGACGAGCGACCTCTACACCGACCCAGCAAGCACCTACGTGGTGGCATGCAAATCTTCATGAAGGCTCCGCCACCGCGCCAGCCCAGCAGCCAGCCAACGTGGCGCCACGACGCCTCATCAGCTCGGATGCGTGTCGATGCCAGGCGAGGCGGCGACAGCTGGGATGTGCTTCCATGTCGTCCCCGATAAAGCGAGAGGGGCACATCGGCAGCGCATTAAATGCGTTTGTCCGACGGTCCCAGAGGATGACTCGTCCGCTGCACACCTTTCCACCTCCTGTGTGCCACTGTGGCAACCCCTTTTGTCTATAAAAGGAGGCCCAAGGCGTCCATGAGGAGGATTCGAATCTTTTGGGCAAGTTACACCACGTTGCTAGCTCAAGAACACAAGAACACTCAAATATATCCACCAAAGCAGGACTAGGGTATTACGCATCTCCCTGAACCTGGGTAAACGATCTGTGTGCTTCCTGTCAGACCCGCTCTTTGCACAACCCCGTGCCCGCCAACCGTAGAAGGGATCCCAGTGATTCCATTGGTGTCGATTTCCCCTGACATCTTTGGCGCGCCAGGTAGGGGCGCAGTTGTGGAAATCTGGGCTGATCGGAGCAGCGGCTTCATGGCGGCCGCCGTTCCAAGGAAGAAGACGACCGAGCTTGACGGCACCATCTGCAGAAGCGGTGGATGCCCGTGCAACGACAGAAGAGCTAAGTCGTGCCAAACTTTAAGAAATTCCTTTTTATATATATGGTTATTGTCCTTGAAGGTCCTGCCCTATGTATGGAAAACCTGCACGCAGAGGGGCCCTTCCGCTATTGGCAACCAGCTTGCTCTGTTTCGAGTCTGCTCAACAGCTCAAGTAGCCGCGTTGAGAATGGCAGGGTAGCCTTCCGTAATTGGCAACGCTCTCATTTCTGACTCGAGTCAAGCTCGACAGTTCGAACGGCTGCGTTTGAGAGCGGTAAGGTGGTTTGCCTGTGTCACACCCTGATTTTCATGCCACAACACTTAATCTAATAAACATGATAAAATGTGGTTTGGCAAAAACTTTTGAGTGCTTTGGAATTTGCTTGGTTTGATTTTTGTGTGTTGTTTGCAAGTGCTCTAAAAATCAAATAAATTCTCCAACTCCTATACTCCTTCTCCTTGATCCAAAAACCTTTCCCAGTGATCATGCCATGTGTATAGGACATAAAAATATTTTCTTACAAAAATAATTTGGCCAAATAGTATTTTCAAAAATTAGTTTTCCAAAACCCCCTGAATTGAGATTTGCACGGCAAGTACTTAATTAAGGGCAGTAAAAATCTTTCCAAAAATATATTTGACTCCTGTTAGATATAGGACACCCACAAACCACAAAATTATAATTTTAACAGTTATTTTCATATTTTATTTAAAGGCTTTTCCTTAAGTCCAGAAATGGTCTTTAATAGGTTAAAATTATTTTAAAGCTTCAAAAATATTTGATAAAAATTAGGAGAACTCAGTGGACATATATTTTCCATATATAAGAGTTTCAGCACATGCTCATGTTCAAAATATTGGACAAACCTCCCAAAACCATTTCTGCCCATTTCAAGGATTTGAAATATTTTTACAGGAAATATTTTCATAAAATTCCAAGAAAATTCTAGCATGTCACATATGACATTTTCGATGATCTTGCCAAGTATCATGTCATGGAGAATAGTATAACCCCATGAAACCCTCTCAAAACCACTTCTGTCCTTTTTCAAGTTTGAACAACTTTGCACTGTCAAACATGTCCAAATGCTCTCAAACTTGGTGCACATGCTCAAATGGTGTAATAATGCATCTAGACCAAGTGGCACAAGTTGGATCAAAGTGCCCCAAAACCCTTCCTGTCCAGAACCAAGTTTGAACAACTTTACATTGGCAACTTTCTCCTTTTGATCTCAACTTTTGTGGACATGTTCAGAACGTCAAATGATGACACTACACTAAGTGGTGCATCAAGGAGAATAGATTTGCATGAATAAATCTTGGAAAGTCCATTTCTGCTGATTTCTAGGGTTTACAAAAGTTACATTGGCAACTTTGCCCAAATGAACTCAATCTTGGTGGAACCTCTTATTTTCTTAGGCCATTTGACTCTGTCAGGCCTCCTGACAAGGGAAGTGCATTTTCTTGCCCAAACCTACATCAAACACCTTTTGGCAGAAACTTAAAATGCATGTTTTGGCCATTTCCACTAATCTCCATGAGCTGAACTTCTTCCCACGGCCTCACCTGCTCCTCCTCTACCTCCTGCATCTTTCCCTGCCTGAGGAGCCATGATTAAGGGGATTAGAACCCCATTTTTCTTCTCTGGGCAGCAGCATTCTCCCTCTCTCTCAGCCTCTCTCTCCCTCCTTGGCATTCCAGAGCATCCAAGGCTCTCCTCAGCTTTTGCCCATACCCCCTGCAGCTTCCAGACACAAGTGGCCGCGCCCATTCCGCAAAAAGGCATGCCATGCCGGCCAAAGACGCGCTCTAGAGCATGTCAGCATGCTCCCGACCGTTGACGCCACGTCCCCGACCGCCTCGAGCCTCCCCCTTGCGCCAGTCGAGGTGCCTCGACGTCCGCAACACGCCACTGCGCTGGCCCCCTCCTTCCCCTCTCTGTCCTGCCCATGCTGCGCGTGCCCAAAGCCGCCCGAGCCCGCCAATGCGCGTGCGAGCTCGTGGCTCCACCCGCAGCTCGTCCCGCTCCTCCTCTCTCTCCCTGGCACCCTAGACCACTCCCACGAACACCACCGAGCCCTCCATTCCCTCTCTAACGGCCACCCGAGCCGATCCCGCGGGCACCCGTAGGCCGCGCCTACGGTGGACCTCGGCCAGCCTATATAAGGCGACCCCGAGCCTCTCTCTCACTCCCTGTCGCTCCCCCACACTCCTAATCCACCTCCCGCACCACCCATTTGTCTCCAGAGCCGCTCGAGCTTGAGATCGAGCTCGAGCTCCGCCGCCTCGGCTCATCGGCGTTCGCGCGGTACAGGCCTCCTCCGCCCCCGTTCTCTCACGATCTGGAACCCCCGAGCACCCCTGACCATTTCCCCTTTCTTCCCCGCTTCTTTTGCAGCCGGAAACGGCCGGAACCGTCGACGCCCGAAGCTCCTCCGCCGCGTGACCTCGTCGCCGGCGAACCAGGCCACCCCGGCGACCGCAACCACCTCCACCTAAACGGTGACTCGAAGCTGAATCCAACCGTACCCTCACCCGACCTCGCCGTGCCCTGCATCGACACCGGTGAGCTCACCGACCCTCTGTCGTGGGGTTAGGGATGACAGGCGGGCCCCGCCTGTCAGCCTCTCCTCTCCATCGCCCCTCTCTCTCTCGATGATGCCTGGGCCCCGCCCGTCAGGTTTAAACCTGGCGCGCGCGCGTGCACCAGTGCGCTGGGCCGCCTCTCTGGCTGGGCCTGCTGCGCTGCGGCTGTTCTGGCCCAGCAGGCACAGAGCCCTTCTCCTTTTTCTTTTCTGTAAAACTTGTAAAATCTCCCAAATATTCAAACTAACTCCAAATTTGATGATACAAATTTCTAGTAGCTCATAAACTCATGATCTATGTCATGGTGCAACTTTCACATTTTTCCAGGAACTTTATCTTCACACATATTTATCAAAACCCCATTTTCCATTTCTATGATGAACTTTAGAAAATCATAGAGAGCTCAAAGTTGATCCAAATGCCATGATTCAAATTCCTAGATGCTTCTAAGTTCATAACTTAGTTTATGAACATTTTTTATTAATACTTTCTGTACCACACAAAATAATGAGCCATTTCTTCATATTTGTCAAATTTGCAAATTCATAGGAAAATCATTTGAACTCCAAATCCAGTGAAACCAACTCCTAGATGCTTCTAAAATCATGTTTTGTTAAATGAGTGCCTTTGCTCATTTTTCAAAAATATGTTTCTGTACACTTCTTGCAAATCCATAAACCCCTTGATTCCATCATATCAAAATGTTTAGAAATATCCGCTAACCCAATTCCAATGAAACCACTCTAGATAAATTTTCATATAACCAGAGATGTCCTAGAAAAGTCAAATTAATATTTTTAGAGCACTTTTATTTTCTGCCTTGTTGTGTTGCTTATTATGGTTGCTTTCGACGATAGTTGACGAAGTAGACGAAATGCTCGGAGTTGGGCCAGAGATATTTGAAGACCTCGAAGACTTTGTTAAAACAGGCAAGCAGCCCTTTGACCATGTCTATGAAACCCTTTTTATGCATGTCATATAGCACCATATTGTTGTTGCAACGGAATCATGATGAGGTGGTAACCACCTTGATGGGTTGCCTCCGTTACTTCCTCGTTGATACTTGCATTGTGCATGACCCTACCTCCTTATGAGGGTTATGCCGGTGGGAGTAGATAGGATGCTAAAGTAGATGCTACGCAAGTGGGTCAGGGTTATGCATGGAAAGAAACAAGTGTGGTTTGACATACTTGCAAACAGCCCCAGTGGGTGCCACTGATGCCCCTGGGAGATGATGATGAACTAGGTCACTACTTGGTGGAGAAGTAGTGTACCGAGGCTTGATAAAAGTGTTGTTTACAGAGACGGATTAGATTTAAGATTTGTCGACTGTCCCAACCTTACATGCGCAACCACTCTACCCTTATATGGGAAAGGGCATTATTGATTACCTAGGCCGATACTAGCTTGGAGCCCGCATTACTAGTGACGGGGGAGAGTTGGTGCTCTCTCTCGGGACGGGGTCGTGCCAGGTAGGGCGGCCATGACTGTCTTCACAGGGCACCGGACACACCGTTGGTACCCCGTGCTTGTGGTATGTGATGAATATGGGAGCGAGGCTCCACAATTTTAAGATGTGAAATGTTGGGCACGGGGGTTACTACCAATCGAGTGGACTCTATGTTAGTGTCGTCTAGGGAAAGATAGTGATCGGGTGCTTACCCCGGGTACTTGAGGTACCGCGGGTCGTGGATGACACGGAAGTTCCCCGGATCTTGTGGGTAAAGTGTGCAACCTCTGCAGAGTGTAAAACTATTCGAATAGCCGTGTCCACGGTCAAGGACAGTTGGGTGGTGCTGCTTAGACTACGTCCATATGTTTCTGGAAAACAACACGGTTTGGTAAATCTGTTGACGTGATTCGTGAGGAAGTCACGATGAGCTTGAGCATGAGTTGTTCACAACTCTCTCTCGATGTTGATGTCTGTAACCTCCTGATACTTGTTGCAGACGCATTCATATCCTTGATAAATGTTGATCATACTTGCATGAGAAAAACTAGCTTTCCGCAAAAATGCCAATTCAGCAGTAGTGCCTTGCATAATTATTCTGTTATCACCCTTGGGTTGCTTGCGAGTACATTCAAAGTACTCATTGGCTTGCCACTGGTTATTTTATTGGCCAGGCATGAAAGAACAGGATATGATGAAGAATACTTCGTGACGAACATGCAAGCTAGGACGCTTCCCAGTCAGAATGCCTGTAGGGTTAAGGCAGATGGCATGGGTCCAAGTTATCGATGAAGATTTCCGCTGCGAAGTTATACTCAAGACTTGACCATAATGGTCCTACTTGTGTAATACGGTATGTATGGATGTAAGACTCTTGTTATTCAGCTTCTGTGTGTTCAGTGAGCATTGATCTCTGGGATCACTGTACACGTGCATTCGGTGATCACGACTTATGAGTCGGGGTCCCCACAGAGCTGGTATCAGAGCCATCCTGACTGTAGGAAGCCTTAGTTAGCATGGTCGTTAGTTAGGGTAAAACTATTTCCAAAACTATTACTAGTTTTCAAAACTATCTATACTTCTCTTCCCTTCTCAGTTTTTCGAAAACTAAGGTATATTTTCCTTATTGATCTGATCTCTTCCCCTTCAAAACTTTTGGTCGCTACTACCCTTATGCCCCTGACCACAGGATTCCTTGTAATCCTCGAAGGAGTACACCTTGCCAAACACTCACCCACCTCTTCTGAACACAAGATTGGCGACACCAGAGCAAACGATGCCAACAGAAGATACGTCTTCGAGGAATGAGGACATGAAGACCCAGAGGATGGTGATACCTTTGAATTTTCCCCAGGGTGATGCAACCTTCGCCTACGATGATCAGGGCATAGGATATGCAAGATAATGATATACATCGCTAATAGAGCAACCCTGTCCTTACCGTTGTTGTATCGGCAACCACCGGTGGATGAGAACCTCGCCATTTGGTCCGCCTCACTATAGTGAGCAGGAAAACGGTTCTCTTCATCCCCCGCTCTTGGTGTCGATGTTGTCATCAACGTAACCGACAGGATGGACCTCTACTATGCCTTGTTTATGTCATTGCATAAAGGATTGCTTATGTGGAACCCTTGACGCCTTAGAAGGCAAAATGGATTATCATGGTTAAGAAGACAACCGAAGACCGAGTCAATGCCAACTTCGAGGAGCCACCTTCACCCCATCACTTCAACAGGCGAGAAGTCATTGAAGACTCTTCAGGCTCAACCCGGATCGTTTCATCAAACAACTACAAGAGACGTAGCAACACCTGAGGGAAACCCAGAAGACTGCACGAGGCACGGAGCAAAGCACGACTACTGAATCCGAGAACCCCTAGGGTAGGATGAGTCGTGTACCCCCTATGCGCAGTCGAGTCCGTATGATGGTTCGAATAGGACCACGATTGTGTGTTGCTTGTTTTTATTTGTTTGAGTTTTGATATCAGTCGCCCTTTTTGCCCTAGGCAATAGGTACGCGACTATATCACCTTCCTTGTTTTCTTTTGTTTGGCCCTTTTTGCACCTGTTTGTTGCACTGGCACTATAGAACCCCCTTTTAGGCATTCCCCTCCTCTATGCTACTTCTCCCTCTCATCTCTCTCATCAACTGAAGATAAGCAAGACAAGATGCACCAAGGATTCCACCTCAGCGACCAACTAACACTGAAGAATTTTTGCTACCGCCTCCTCGACCAGGTGCAACACTGTAGAGTTAAGTTTAACCCTCCAGATTAGAAACCCATCCCTAGACCCTTTGAGACTTCACGAGATACTCCAGCACGAATCCTTAACAATGTGCTTAAGTCACAAAATTGCAAGAGAACCAGTTAAGCGTCAGTAACCTTGCTCATCACTCGGTTCATTATGGAACTAATGGACATAGTGAACGAGCACATTATCATCCTAAGATAGTACCAGAACTGGCGATGCCATAGGGTAGACCAAATTGAGGATATATGAACAGAGGACAAATGACTTGATGAGTTTACATCAGTAACCGTGAGGGATCATCTGAGGTTATTTGGTGGATTATGAGGCTTTCATGTGGTGGATGAACTTGGTGGCATCAGTTAATAGAGTGGCATGGCTCTCATTGCCCTGGGTAAATTGGGTTTAGTAGGACAATTATGATCGCAAGCTAAAAAATCTTGGAAGTATAGGGATTTGTCTTAACCAGGGGATATTGATAGGAGATAGTTGACAATACAAGTATGACTTGGGGTAAACATGTAGGAATTCTCGTTGGACATGAGATTTGGATTTAAGTAGGTGATTCTAGTTGAGTATAGATGCTGAGTAAGTCTACATGGTTCGGAGTAAATTGGATTCAGACTGATGATCTCGATCATGATACCATGTTTCTTGGTGGACGATAAACTAGGAGATTGGATTAATTGTCGGAGTTGATTTAGGATTCTATATAAGCTTGAACTTGGAGTTTACTTGACCATGACAATGGGAATCGGTGGACTGACTATAGCAAAGATAGCCCTTTCAAGTATTTGTGGATTATAGGGCATTAGAAGATCGTGTGGAACACCATAGACATTGGATTTATGGAACCTATGGATCATGTAGCTATTAGTCTAGTTAATGGGCTGTGAAGTTGATCCATAGGAAGGAAACAAGATCTTGGAGTGGCATACGATGTGTTTCCTTAGGATAGAGATGCACTACCTTGGACCCTGGGAGAATAGGATGAGCACTTGGATTGTCATGTTTAACTCAAGCTTGGAAGCTTGTATACTCATGGATTTATAGGGGTAGACATACATACGAGTTCGGGGATCGTAGACATGTATGATTTTGTTAAACCTCCTCTCGAGAGTCATAAGGATATGAATAGCATGAGTGATGATTGGAGTTGACCTACAAAAGATGATTCTTTTGGTAATATGATGTGATTTGTTTGAATGACTAGGTAGAACTATTGGCATCTCAGAAACTGTGCTCAAGGATAAGATGATAAACGTTCACCCGCACACTAGAATCCTTGAGAACCCTAAAACCCTACCAAGCCACAACATGGTCGGATCATGACCACGAGCTTTGGTTCTAGGTCAAGTAGACCCTGGCCAACACTCAACCATGACCACCACCAATACCCCATCCTACTTTAGGTACCTCATGAACAAAGTCTTCATGGAGTGCTTGGACAGGTTGGTTGTCATCTTTATTTTGGTAACATACTTGTCCACCCGAAGACAGAAGAAGAGTCATTCAGCCGGTCAAGGAACATCTGGAGACCGCCATGTCGAGGAGGAAGAACTATACCAACCACCTTCGCCAAGAAGTAAACTTCCGCATCGAAGACCAGGTGTATCTACAAGCCACTCCTCTCTAAGGAACCAAGCATTTCCATGACAAGGAGACCCACACCAAGATTCATCGGCCCTCTTCGAGATCACTCCAAGATTTAACAACCCCCTCTGAGATCGCTACGAGACGAAGAGAAGACAGTTACCGGCTATCTTTACCACCTGAGTTACCCACGATGCACAACATCTTCCATGCGTCACAACTCCGGAAGTGTTTCCAACTTCCTAACTAGCCCGATCTCTACAAGGACATCGATCGTCAAGCCACCGACCTCCAGCCCAACATGACCTACGTGAGAAACCCCTTAGCAACCAAGATCAAGAAGAACGTCATACACGAAGCCACATCATCAAGTACTTCAAGTTCAATGGAGCACCACACGGAAGCAGAAGCAACATGAGGACTTGAAGACTACCCCAGATCCAAGTTTCCCTATCCCTTTCCGCGCCTAGTCTGGGAATCTCGGGGACGAGATTCTTGTAAGGGGGGTAGGACTGTCACACCCTGATTTTCATGCCACAACACTTAATCTAATAAACATGATAAAATGTGGTTTGGCAAAAACTTTTGAGTGCTTTGGAATTTGCTTGATTGATTTTTGTGTTGTTTGCAAGTGCTCTAAAAATCAAATAAATTCTCCAACTCTTATACTCCTTCTCCTTGATCCAAAACCTTTCCCAATGATCATGCCATGTGTATAGGACATAAAAATAATTTCTTACAAAAATAATTTGGCCAAATAGTATTTTCAAAAATTAGTTTTCCAAAAACCCCTGAATTGAGATTTGCACTGCAAGTACTTAATTAAGGGCAGTAAAAATCTTTCCAAAAATATATTTGACTCCTATTAGATATAGGACACCCACAAACCACAAAAATATAATTTTAAAGTTATTTTCCTATTTTATTTAAAGGCTTTTCCTTAAGTCCAGAAATGGTCTTTAATAGGTTAAAATTATTTTAAAGCTTCAAAAATATTTGATAAAAATTAGGAGAACTCAGTGGACATATATTTTCCATATATAAGAGTTTCAGCACATGGTCATGTTCAAAATATTGGACAAACCTCCCAAAACCATTTCTGCCCATTCCAAGGATTTGAAATATTTTTACAGGAAATATTTTCATAAAATTCCAAGAAAATTCTAGCATGTCACATATGACATGTTTGATGATCTTGCCAAGTCTCATGTCATGGAGAACAGTATAACCCCATGAAACCCTCTCAAAACCACTTTTGTCCTTTTTCAAGTTTGAACAACTTTGCACTGTCAAACATGTCCAAATGCTCTCAAACTTGGTGCACATGCTCAAATGGTGTAATAATGCATCTAGACCAAGTGGCACAAGTTGGAGAACAAGTTAACTTGATCAAAGTGCCCCAAAACCCTTCCTGTCCAGAACCAAGTTTGAACAACTTTACATTGGCAACTTTCTCCTTTTGATCTCACCTTTTGTGGACATGTTCAGAACCTCAAATGATGACACTACACTAAGTGGTGCATCAAGGAGAATAGATTTGCATGAATAAATCTTGGAAAGTCCATTTCTGCTGATTTCTAGGGTTTACAAAAGTTGCATTGGCAACTTTGCCCAACTGAACTCAATCTTGGTGGAACCTCTTATTTTCTAAGGCCATTTGACCCTGTCAGGCCTCATGACAAGGGATGTCCATTTGCTTGCCCAAACCTACATCAAACACCTTTTGGCAGAAACTTAAAATGCATGTTTTGGCCATTTCCACTTATCTCCATGAGCTGAACTTCTTCCCACGGCCTCACCTGCTCCTCCTCTACCTCCTGCATGTTTCCCTGCCCGAGGAGCCATGATTAAGGGGATTAGAACCCCATTTTCTTCTCTGGGCAGCAGCATTCTCCCTCTCTCTCAGCCTCTCTCTCCCTCCTTGGCATTCCAGAGCATCCAAGGCTCTCCTCAGCTTTTGCCCATACCCCCTGCAGCTTCCAGACACAAGTGGCCGCGCCCATTCCGCAAAAAGGCATGCCATGCCGGCCAAAGACGCGCTCTGGAGCACGTCAGCATGCTCCCGACCGTTGACGCCGCGTCCCCGACCGCCTCGAGCCTCCCCCTTGCGCTAGTCGAGGTGCCTCGACGTCCACAACACGCCACCGCGCTGGCCCCCTCCTTCCCCTCTCTGTCCTGCCCATGCTGTGCGTGCCCAAAGCCGCCCGAGCACGCCAATGCGCGTGTGAGCTTGTGGCTCCACCCGCAGCATGTCTCGCTCCTCCTCTCTCTCCCTGGCACCCTAGACCACTCCCACGAACACCCCCGAGCCCTCCATTCCCTCTCTAACGGCCACCCGAGCCGATCCCGCGGGCACCCGTAGGCCGCACCTACGGTGGACCTCGGCCAGCCTATATAAGGCGACCCCGAGCCTCTCTCTCACTCCCTGTCGCTCCCCCACACTCCTAATCCTCCTCCCGCACCACCCATTTGTCTCCAGAGCCGCTTGAGCTTGAGACCGAGCTCGAGCTCCGCCACCTCGGCTCTTCGGCGTTCGCGCGGTACAGGCCTCCTCCGCCCCCGTTCTCTCACGATCTGGAACCCCCGAGCATCCCTGACCATTTCCCCTTTCTTCCCCGCTTCTTTTGCAGCCGCAAACGGCCGGACCCGTCGACGCCCGAAGCTCCTCCGCCACGTGACCTCGTCGCCGGCGAACCAGGCCACCCCGGCGACCGCAACCACCTCCACCTGAACGGCGACTCGAAGCTGAATCCAACCGTACCCTCACCCGACCTCGCCGTGCCCTGCATCGACACCGGTGAGCTCACCGACCCTCTTTCGCGGGGTTAGGGATGACAGGCGGGCCCCGCCTGTCAGCCTCTCCTCTCCATCGCCCCTCTCTCTCGCGATGATGCCTGGGCCCCGCCCGTCAGGTTTAAACCTGGTGCGCGCGCGTGCACCAGTGCGCTGGGCCGCCTCTCTGGCTGGGCCTGCTGCGCTGCGGCTGTTCTGGCCCAGCAGGCACAGAGCCCTTCTCCTTTTTCTTTTCTGTAAAACTTGTAAAATCTCCCAAATATGCAAACTAACTCCAAATTTGATGATTCAAATTTCTAGTAGCTCATAAACTCATGATCTATGTCATGGTGCAACTTTCACATTTTTCCAGGAACTTTATCTTCACACATATTTATCAAAACCCCATTTTCCATTTCTATGATGAACTTTAGAAAATCATAGAGAGCTCAAAGTTGATCCAAATGCCATGATTCAAATTCCTAGATGCTTCTAAGTTCATAACTTAGTTTATGAACATTTTTTATTAATACTTTCTGTACCACACAAAATAATGAGCCATTTCTTCATATTTGTCAAATTTGCAAATTCATAGGAAAAATCATTTGAACTCCAAATCCAGTGAAACCAACTCCTAGATGCTTCTAAAATCATGTTTTGTTAAATGGGTGCCTTTGCTCATTTTTCAAAAATATGTTTCTGTACACTTCTTGCAAATCCGTAAACGCCTTGATTCCATCGTATCAAAATGTTTAGAAATATCCGCTAACCCAATTCCAATGAAACCACTCTGGATAAATTTTCATATAACCAGAGATGTCCTAGAAAAGTCAAATTAATATTTTTAGAGCACTTTTATTTTCTGCCTTGTTGTGTTGCTTATTGTGGTTGCTTTCGACGATAGTTGACGAAGTAGACGAAATGCTCGGAGTTGGACCAGAGATATTTGAAGACCTCGAAGACTTTGTTAAAACAGGCAAGCAGCCCTTTGACCATGTCTATGAAACCCTTTTTATGCATGTCATATAGCACCATATTGTTGTTGCAACGGAATCATGATGAGGTGGTAACCACCTTGATGGGTTGCCTCCGTTACTTCCTCGTTGATACTTGCATTGTGCATGACCCTACCTCCTTATGAGGGTTATGCCGGTGGGAGTAGATAGGATGCTAAATTAGATGCTACGCAAGTGGGTCAGGATTATGCATGGAAAGAAACAAGTGTGGTTTGACATACTTGCAAACAGCCCAGTGGGTGCCACTGATGCCCCTGGGAGATGATGATGAACTAGGTCACTACTTGGTGGAGAAGTAGTGTACCAAGGCTTGATAAAAGTGTTGTTTACAGAGACGGATTAGATTTAAGATTTGTCGACTGTCCCAACCTTACATGCGCAACCACTCTACCCTTATATGGGAAAGGGCATTATTGATTACCTAGGCCGATACTAGCTTGGAGCCCGCATTACTAGTGACGGGGGAGAGTTGGTGCTCTCTCTCGGGACGGGGTCGTGCCAGGTAGGGCGGCCATGACTGTCTACACAGGGCACCGGACACACCGTTGGTACCCCGTGCTTGTGGTATGTGATGAATATGGGAGCGAGGCTCCACAACTTTAAGATGTGAAATGTTGGGCACGGGGGTTACTACCAATCAAGTGGACTCTATGTTAGTGTCGTCCAGGGAAAGAGAGTGATCGGGTGCTTACCCCGGGTACTTGAGGTACCGTGGGTCGTGGATGACACAGAAGTTCCCCGGATCTTGTGGGTAAAGTGTGCAGCCTCTGCAGAATGTAAAACTATTCGAATAGCCGTGTCCACGGTCAAGGACAGTTGGGTGGTGCTGCTTAGACTACGTCCATATGTTTCTGGAAAACAACACGGTTTGGTAAATCTGTTGACGTGATTCGTGAGGAAGTCACGATGAGCTTGAGCATGAGTTGTTCACAACTCTCTCTCGATGTCGATGTCTGTAACCTCCTGATACTTGTTGCAGACGCATTCATATCCTTGATAAATGTTGATCATACTTGCATGAGAAAAACTAGCTTTCCGCAAAAATGCCAATTTAGCAGTAGTGCCTTGCATAATTATTCTGTTATCACCCTTGGGTTGCTTGCGAGTACATTCAAAGTACTCATTGGCTTGCCACTGGTTATTTTATTGGCCAGGCATGAAAGAACAGGATTTGATGAAGAATACTTCGTGACGAACATGCGAGCTAGGATGCTTCCCAGTCAGAATGCCTGTAGGGTTAAGGCAGATGGCATGGGTCCAAGTTATCGATGAAGATTTCCGCTGCGAAGTTATATTCAAGACTTGACCATAATGGTCCTACTTGTGTAATATGGTATGTATGGATGTAAGACTCTTGTTATTCAGCTTCTGTGTGTTCAGTGAGCATTGATCTCTGGGATCACTGTACACGTGCATTCGGTGATCACGACTTATGAGTCGGGGTCCCCACAGCCTGGCAGCAAGCACACCCGGCAGGCCATTGGCGATCCGTCCTCAAGGCGCCATGGCCTGGGTTTACGCGCCGGCAAGACTACCCGATTAATGTATGATGGGCATACAAAGGGAGATCAAACAGGGAAGTAACATGCATCGTTTCTAAAAGAACTGCAGAGTTATATTACATCAGTTGTTGCCGCGGTTCTAACTAAAGATGGAAATTGTCTTGGTCGTGAACCTGCAGCGACAATGAGAAACGGGGTTCCTAGTCCTGGCGCAGGCCCTCCACCCTCTGGATTCCGTCAATACGACTGATGATGGGCTTGATATGCTGCTCGAGCGTTGCAAGGTCCGCATCCTCCGGCAAGCTCTCCAGCGCAGTGTCAAAGTCGAGGTTGGGGTTCCAGTGCGCCACCTTGGTGAGGACCTTGGTCATGGCACCCCGACAAAGCTTCCGGGCCTCATCGGCCAGAGAGGCCGCCCTGCTGGAGCGAAGATGCTCTAGGGCTCCAAGGACACCCTCGAAGAATAGGGTCAGCTTGGCGTTGGGACTCACATTGCGCTCCGGTGTGTCCCTCACATTTGGCATCCCCATGGTAGCCAGTTGCATGGTGATCCTACTGGCGACGTCTTCGAGGCGGTTGATCGTGCGGTTCTCGCCCTCCACAAAATCCTTGTGGTTGGCGGCTTCGTTCTTCCGCAGCTCCTTCTCGGCCTCCAGATCCTTGGCCAGGGTCCCTTCCCGGGCCTTGGCCTCCGAGAGCGTCTCCTCAAGGCCCTCTAGCTTCAGCTTCAGGTCCTTGATGGACTCATTGGCCATGGAGAGTAACCCGGCCTTGCTGAGGACTGGGGCCTGCCCATCGGCCAAGGCGCCGTTGGCCGCGTCCCTCTCCCCCGTCAGCTCCAGGGCCTGCCTCTTTAGCTCATCCCGCTCCACCTCCAGCTCCTTCACCCTGCCGGCGTGGACCTGAGCCTGGGCATTGAGTGCGTCCTCGTGCTTCTGGTCCAGCTCCTGGGTCCGCTGCAGGACAAGCTTCTCGACCTCCTCGTCCTTGCCGCGGAGTGTCGTAGCAAGCTTCTCCATGCGAGCGGCAAGGTCTTCCTCCTGGGAGTTCAGCGTGGCCTGGTGCTGAGACCGAGCGGCCTCGTCCTTGGTGGCCTGGTTCTTCGCAGTCTCCTGGGCCTTCTTGATGTCGGCCTGCTTCATGACGAGCTCCACCTTGCGCTTGGCCAGCTCGTCCTGGGCGGTCTTCAGCTCCTCGCAGGCCTGGCGGAACCAAGCCTGCGTCTCGGTGACGTGCCCCTCGAGGTCTGCCTCCGCCTTGTCCACCGCTGCCATCCTGGACTTGGCCTTGTCCAGGCAGGCGCGGTGGAGAGCCTGGAGCTTCCGAAAGCTGGCGCCCATGGCCTGGAGGAGTCGCTCTTCCTGGGATCCGCCGCTGTCGGCGCTTGGCTCGTCAACAACTTCAAGCCCGGTGGCGGCAAGCACCTCCTCATCGAACACCTCACCCTCGATGGGCGCCCTGGTGCTTGCCGTGCCTGGGAGGTGGACGAACAGGTCATCGCTCACCTTCAGATACCTGCCGGAGCCAGAGGAAGGTTGGTCGTCAACCACCTCCTCCTCGGCAGTGGCCTTGCCAGGCTCCCCGGCTGGCCCCTTGCCGGCCTCCTCGGCAGCGGCCTTGCCAGGCTCCCCGGCAGACCCCTTGGCGATGTCCTCAGCAGCACCCTCGGTGGCCTCCTCAGCGGCGATTTTCTCGGCCTCCGCCGCGGCGTTCTTGGTGACGTCATCGATGACGCTGACTATGTCCTCCCGGTCCGCCAAGGGAGGATCTGGATATCGAGGAGGGGATGAGGCGAAGCCAAGACCAAGATTCAAAAAGAAAAAAAACAGGGACGGGAGGCGAGTGACTTACTCGTGCCAGGATGGGATGAAGTAGCCCCTTCCCCGCCAACATCTGACGCCAGGATAGATCCACCAGCACCCGGGTTCGCCTCCTCCTCCGTGCGCATGGGCTCAACGCTCGGCGCCCTTGTCGGGGACGCCCGTCGGGGCGGCATAGTTGACGGGGGTGGCGTGTTAGGGGTAGCCCTCAGTGGCTCCTCCTGCCGCTGTCCTCCTCCTGCAACCCTGGCGAGGTCAGCACCAAAGGGTCGTGCCCCGACACATGTTGAGGAGGGGAAAGTGGTGAACTTACGCTGGGGGCTGCGCCGGGGGCTGCTGTTCGGGCTGCTTACCACCAGCGGCATCCTCGAAGTGCCCGCCTGGGGCTGACCGCCCGCCGAGGACCTGGCCCTCTTCACCCTCTGAGCCAGTGTCTCCGCATCCCTGCAAATATGAGAACAAATCAAGATAAGCGGCACAGTCTGAGGAGATGGAGATGACAAAAAGGAACAAGATACTTACTCATCCTCCAGCTCCTCTTCTACTGCCTTCGTCTTCCTCCTTGGGCTGAGGGACCCAAAGTCGAAGACGACCTCTGCGTTGACGTCTGCCGGAGGAGGGGAAGAAGATAGAGTCCGGCCACGCTTGGACGAAGAAGAGGCAGTTGCTTTCTTCTTCCCTGCAAAGATGAGAATAGATCAAGATAAGCGGCACAGTCTGAGGAGACGGAGATGACAAAAAGGAACAAGATACTTACTCATCCTCCAGCTCCTCTTCTACTGCCTTCCTCTTCCTCCTTGGGCTGAGGGACCCAAAGTCGAAGACGACCTCCGCGTTGATGTCTGCCGGAGGAGGGGAAGAAGGTAGAGTCCAGCCACGCTTGGACGAAGAAGAGGCAGTTGCTTTCTTCTTCGCCACCGCGGCCTTCACCAACTTCCTCGTCGCCGTGGCCCTTGTCTGGCGCACGGACCCCTCCTGGGTCTGCTGCGGTTGCACATGCCTGCCGGGCCGGACCGGCTCGCCGGAGCTGGCCCGCCGCAGGACTCGCCCTCTCCCCGTGACCAGAGGGTCGACAACCTCGGCCTCCTCCTCTGACGACTCGTCGACCACATCTTCGACAAGAGGGGCCTCGGTGCCGGCGCTGCTCGCCTCACCAGTGGACTCCGCCCACTGGGCGAGCTCCCTCTCCTCCGCGGCCGTCGTGGCCTCGTCCTCCACGCCGCCAGCGCAGCCGGCCTCCCTGGCGAGCTCCGCCTCCGCCGCCCTGGCGGTGATGTAGTCCAGCTCTGCTTGGGTGGTGTCCTAGATGAGCAGCGGCTCGACACGGACATACTTCTCCGCCAAAGTATCAAAGAACTCCTGCACCTGATCCGCCGGCGGCTCAGCCCAATTTTGGACGGGACCGTGCGCATTGCAGTCTGGCATCATGGCGATGATGTCGGTCTGGCGCGAGTTGTTGCTCAGCGGGACCACCCCCACCAGCAACCCAAACAAGGGCCCCTTGGCGACCTTGCCAGCCTTCGCAGCCTTGCCGGACCTTTCAACCTTGTCGTCATGGTTCATGTCGAGCTAGAAGAGCCGCTGGCAAAAGTGGGCGTGCCTCATCACAGTGAAGTTGTGATTCAGGCCGGGACGAAGCCTCATGATGTCAGCTGCATTCCTGAAGAGCCAGGCCGGCCTCTCCTTGCTGTGCAGAGGAGCGATTCGGCGGTGGATGAAGTCCACCCCAATCATCTCCAGGGTGAGCCCGGCAACGGTGAGGTGGTGAATCCAAGTGGTGGCGACCTTGAGCTTGTCATCCTGGGCGTCGACATCGCCCTAGTCGTTCCTGTGAACCGGTAGCGCATGGCGGACCCAGCAGAATTCCTGTGGGTCATCCTCCTCAATTGAGCACCACCGGCTCCGCCACTCTTCCCACCTCTCCTTCTGAGCTCCCTCTGGGTATGTCCCTTTGGACCTTGGGATCCAGGCGACACAACCGGAGATGGTGCCTCCCTTTAGGATTCGAGGATAAAAATAGTGGCGGAAAAGCGCCGTGTTGGGGAGCACTCCGGTGAAGCCCTCATAGAGATGGGCGAAAAGAGCCATACACGCCACGGCATTGGGAGTGAAATCCAGAAGGTGGAAGCCAAATGTGTGCATGACATCATTGAAGAAATTAGAGAAAGGGGGCAGAGCCCGCAAGAAAAGTAATCGATGAAAAATGGGCACCGATTCGGGCCGGGCTCGGCGAAATCGGCGGGGATGATACGCGTGGCCGGGTGCCCCGTCGTCTCGCCCCCATCTTCACCCCCCACAAAGGCATGAAGTAGTCCCGGAGGTGGACCGCGTCGACCGTCGAGGGGAAGTAGGCGAGTTGTGTCCGCCGCACCGCCAACTTGCTCTCTGCCGGCTCCTTCGTCCCGGCGTCCTTGGCCACCCCCTTGCCTTTGTTGATTTTGGGGGCCATGGTGGCTGCGAGAGGCAAAGGATGGAGGACGGCAAAGTGCGGCGGCGGCGAGCAAGGGTAAGAACTTGAGAGGGAGGAAGAAGGGGACGACGGTTCCGAGATTGAAGAAGATGCAGGGGTAAATGAGCAGCGTGCCCGCGGTTAGTCCTTTTTACGGGGAAGGCGCGGGCCGCCTCTTCTCCCATTAACTGCGATGTGACGCATGCGTGTGGAGACCGCCCCACGCTTGACCCCCACGTCACGCATGACCCTCCACATCGCGCGTTCAACGCGGGTCGTGGGGAAGCGCAGCAGACGAAAAAGTTACTGTGGTAGAAATCTGCCCCACCTGCCCGCGCACCGTTCCGGGCCTAGCCCAACAACGCGTCGCGCTTATGTGTGGACCAGGCCCGGGGGCTCCCGTCGGTGTACAAAAGTAGGGGCCCTCCTTTTGACCCCTTTACTTGTGCACGGGCAGTCAGAGCCGCGCCTGCGGCCACACTTAACATTGCAGAGGATGGAAGCCGGAGGGAAACCGAAGCATAAGTCAAACCAAGGCAACGCCAAGACCAGAAACACTAAAGAGCAAAGGGGCGAGGTGGACTCCCCTGGCAAGACCCTTGCCGGGGTAGCTTGCCCAACACCAGCAGAGCGAGCCACCCTTGAGCCCAAGGGTTCCAAACGCCGCCAGCAAGTACATTGGAACCAAGGCTCGGGAGGCACCTCCGTGGTGGCATGCAGATCTTTCTCAAGGTCATAAACACACGAGATCAGATCAGGACCAGAAGACAACGACCCTCGGCGGGATCCTAGACGAGGAAATCCACAAGACCCCCGGCGAGATCCTTGCCGGGGACGACCACGACGCCACGGCAAGACCCTTGCCGGGGCCCCGGCAAGATCCTTGCCGCGGACAACAGCAGGGCCACAGCCAGGCCCGTGCTTGCCAAGACTCCACCGCCTTCGCCGTGCAGCTGCTAGCTCAACCAACTGGGCAGGCACCTGCGTGGCGACGAGCGACCTCTACACCGACCCAGCAAGCACCTGCGTGGTGGCATGCAAATCTTCGTGAAGGCTCCGCCAGCACGCCAGCCCAGCAGCCAGCCAACGTGGCGCCACGACGCCTCGTTAGCTCGGACGCGTGTTGAAGCCAGGCGAGGCGGCGACAGCTGGGACGTGCTTCCTTGCTGTCCCCGATAAAGCGAGAGGGGCACGTCGGCAGCACATTAAATGCGTTTGTCCGACGGTGCTAGATGATAGACTCGTCCACTATACACCTTTCCACCTCCTGTGTGCCACTCTGGCGTCCAGGAGGAGGATTCAGATCTTTTGGGCAAGTTACACCCCGTAGCTAGCTCAAGAACACAAGAACACTCAAATACATCCACCAAAGCAGGACTAGGGTATTACGCATCTCCGCGGCCCGAACCTGGGTGAACGATCCGTGTGCTTCCTGTCAGACCCGCTCTTTGCACAACCCCGCGCCCACGAACCGTAGAAGGGATCCCAGTAATTCCATACGTGTCGATTTCCCCCGACACTACGGGGTGGATGTGATATTCTATGCCGCTGTCATTTTTGTTCGTAAACATGCAAAATACGTGTAACTCGTGCCGTTACTTGTCTAACCGCGCAAAGTGTTTGTTCAAAAAAACCATCCTACACTGTAATATCGAAACAACACACGGGGGTCCCACTTGTCATTGATCAAATTTGAACCTAAAACTAAAAATCTAAAAGATGAGATTTGAACTGGCAACCTGGACTACAAAGCGTAAGTCGATAGCCTGAAACAACAACGGTTGTTGGCTTTGTCCCATAACTTGATTTTATACAGTATCACGTTGAGTAGAGTAGAGGGAGTGGCTCGTCAACACGTGCATGACCGTTGACTCACTTACTGGTGGGTCCCGGGTCTGCGATCTCTCTCTCCTCTCCTTTAGACGCATGGGAACACACGAAGAGCGGAGCTATCTTGTCGTGGTGTTATTATAACTAAAAAAGCTTGGAAAATAGAAGAATCACCTAGAACAAGAGACATTATGGCTGGTCGTGACGGAGCTAACCACACCTATCCTCCGTGCCACGTTAGCATGATGAAGCTGTGTGGCTAGTGGTGTGTATCCCACCGACTGGCTGGGTCCCGAGGTCGAACCATAGGTACTACGTCTGATACAGTATATTTTTACACGCACATTTTTCCTCCGTGCCGAGACGTGGCACACCCTACCGCATTGTTTCGGGGTCCTCACGGGTGGTGCACGCATATATTCTTCCTTTCCGAGATGTGGGATGCCCTACCGCGTGTTTTCTGGGTCCACCTCGGTCATAGCGCCGAAGCAAGTAAATGAGTAGTCAAATCATGAAAGACCACCTTTCCCGCCGAGTACATCAGTGAAGCACGGTGGCTAGCTAGTTGGGCTAGTGCGACTGATTAGCTAGGCCGCCACCACATTTGTTTTTTCACCCCTTTTTTATCTCCTTGCCGGAAGGTAAATTTAAATATCCACCGCGGCATTGCTCTGGTGTTTGGGTGCGGCAGGCGCAGCATGATTTTCATTTTTTTATTGACTGGAGCAGGCGTGGCACCAATTAGTCACGATGACTCCTCCTGTAAAACCCACTGCTCGCTGATGTGAAAAGTCGTTGACTGGTGTTTTCCCATGGTGAAAACTAAAAGATTCACCCTGATCCTCGGCTGGCTCCCTCCGCCTCCCCGTAGATTGCATTGCCTTTCAGCCGTTTCGCCCCCTTTGCTTCCTCTCCCCATTGCTTCTACCTGGTGCCATGGCGGCACATCATATCACGGAGTCTAAGGTAGAGGCGCCTAACACAGGAGCTCCAGGCCAAGGATGCGGAGCTCAGGGCCAAGGAAGTGGAGCTCCATGAGCTCAAGGAGGAGAGGAGTGCCATGCTCCTTCGTTATGTGCGGGAGTTCACCGAGCTTCAAAAGCGGCAGACGTCCACCACAAAGATGCTTGAGGCATCGGCGGCGTTGCTGCAGAAAGCGGGAGATATGATAGGGCGTCAGGGGAGCCGGCTGGAGCGCGAGCGGGCCGATCGTGACGAGGTCTAGGATTACCTCAGCCACTTGATGGACGAAGTTGCCACGCACATGTTGCGGCTGTGCTATGCCTGCTGTCGTGCCAGTGCGACCATGCCGACCGTCTGGCTCAACCCGTTCGACCACCCCGTCGACTTCAGTGAGCTGCGGCTTCCTGACCTGGTCTCCTTCTTCACCTATATCTCCGAGGAGCTGAGCCGTCTCCGCGCGATGGTGGGGGTGGAGCTGGACAAGGAGGGGTTGCGGGTTGCTGTCACTGTTGCCGGGCGAATCCACTTAGGGCGCCGTCACCGGAATCCATTCGTGCCGTAGGACGCCGTCTTTGACGAGTTGGCTCCCGTCGACCGGGAGCGGGCACTGTGGGCGGTTGCACCCTGCATCACCAGCGTCGTGCGCCTCAAGAAGCAGAGGGACTTCAGTGGTATTTAGGCATCCTTTGCATGGGCATGTCCATGTCTCGGCGCAACATGACCGTTGGATCAAACTGAAACGGTGCAGATTAGTCATTGTAGGACAAAGCGTGTGGGTGTGTTTGGTTGCATTCTCATCTCAATATAGTTGCTCCCTCTTCGTGTATTTGTGTTAACCTACTAGTGTGGACTCATGCACCCTTCATGCACTCTGCCAAACACCCAAAAGTGGGTCGAGAAGGGAACTTTTGCTCCCATCCCATGCACCCTTCATACACCCTGCCTAACACTGATTTGTGCTTCATATGGTTCATGTTTTGTGGAGTACTGTAGCACCGTACTCTCCGTGCGCTGTAGACCTAGTTCTGTTAACATTGATCTCACCGTTCATTCTCGACCAGACAGTTGAAAAAGCGGTACTATGTTACATTACTGTTCATATAGTTGACATGCGCACAACATCATTTGTTATCGTCATATCTTACTACACTAGCAACAAGATTATGTAGTACTGTCGTATGAACCACTGCACATGCCTAGTAGTAGGAGCAGTGTGTATGTTCAAGTGGCTGCCGTGTTACGCACTCCTCCATCGTAAGAGTGGAAACACTTGTTGTAATCTTTTTTTCTTCAGAAAAACAGTGGACACGCTCTACCGTGCGGATCCTCCTCGATAGTCGTCGGGAAACTTGCTACTCACTTTCGCCGACGTGTGGGACAGCCAGCATCAGGGTCCACCAGCCATGCACTAAATTCCTCCGTAGTAGATTGCCCATCTGCACGGTAGACTACCCCAATTGAAGCGCCGCAGTAATGCCCAATGAGCCGTCAAATAACAAAAACCCCTCCTTTCCAGCAGTAAGTTGGACGGACGAAGCAACCATCATTTCACTCTTCTCCCTCATCTTGTTCCTCATTTCTTCAAGAAAACCCTGACCTGCTTCTGCCATTGTTCTTCTCTCCCAAAGAAGGAAAGGTGAGCGCATCAATGGTGTTGATTCCGGCCAAGGCCCGGTCTTGCAACCCCGAAACTAATCCTATAACTCCCTCTCTGTTCTTCTTTTGGGTTTGTGATTATTGTTTATTTTATTTTATTTTTATTTGACAGTTTCTTGATGGACATTGGAGCACCGGCCGAAGTGATTTCTATGGCTCTGGCCAAAACCGTCGAGGCTCATGGTACGAAGAAGCGCAAGCACCCCGCCGAGACTACCTTAGACAACTCAAAGCCATCGCCCTGTCCAAGCCCCCCTCTTCGGGATCCCTCATTAAGCAAGTCCAGGCAATATCTCTTCTTGACAATCTTTTTCTCGATCTTGATCGTGTTTTTTCATCTAAAACGCTGTACTAGTACTAGTAGTACAACTTTCTGGGAGATCTTGCATTTGATTTTTGTGTGCCAAATGACGGTTCTAAATTCCTCTTTTGACCAAAACATGCGAGAGGTTGACACGGATTTCTTATAGATTACTTTCAACTACTTTATGAACATCAATGCTACCTTTGAAGAGGGTATATTTGCCTCAGTAACTTGTGTTATGGGTATTGCAAGTAATCCCTCTGCTCTCATGCCTTTGAAGACATGTTCTAGTGTCTTTGTTCACTCATTTCTGTGCGTATATGTAGTCATATATGGAGTAAAATATCGAAAATTATCTTATATTTCTGAATGGAGGTAGTAATAAAATATCTGGTTTCTGTTTGAATTAGAACCAGGTCTACGGTGGAGATGAAGTTCTCAAATTCATGCCGTGTGAACTGGAAGACCTGAGGATGAGTTCTACTCCTAAACTATCCAGCTGCTGAGTCCTAGTCGCCACGTGTCCTGAACTAGTGTTTTCCTGTAGCATTGTTGTCAGGCGTGTTCTCGAGGATGTACTTGACCACAACAATTTCCTGGCAGTGCCTTCGATTATGAAGGGTGTGGTTCTTGTAAAGCTTCCCGACAAATCTGATGTGGCCTGTCTTCATCGTCATGTTTATGTGTGGAAAGACCACTCTGTTAGGTTCTCCAAGGTTGACGAGATGGTGATGGTGCAGGTAGACATCTCTCACGAAGTCCATGGCCTAGTCAATTATGCGGGGTTCATCCTGTAGGTCGGTGGCAAGAAATAGTCTGCAGAGTTTAATTAGTTCAACTTTGCTTGCCTGTAGTAAGTACTATTGTTCATTACTTGATTTGTGTTTGTGAACCCTGTATTGTATAGTACTGCCGCTTTTAGTGTGTGGTGAGTCCTGAGAACAGTCTATGTTAATGTCTCTCCACTCAATTCAGTCTATATATTTTGAAGTATCTAGATCATCTTTTTTGTGAGGACGGTTTATCAGTTATGGTTACACTCCAATATTTGTATGCATTGCAGGGCATATCGCACCCACCAGGATTTCCAGTCCCATGGATGTTCGGTCCATATGATTTGTCGCGACCTTTGGACTGTCCTGCTTGTGGGAGTAGGCAGTGGCCCTGCATGCCACACATAGTTGGATGATCAATCTTCTGTTTAGTACTTCAACATAGTGATTTCTTGGTAAGCATTCACTCATGTCACATCAAGTAAATCTTATTGATTTAGTATCTAAATCTTATTGATTTAATGTCATGTTTTCTTTCTATTGCTGCAATTTTACGATGCAGGTTTTGCCTTGTGACATTCATCACAGAATAAAACGTTTGGTTTGCTCTACGATTGCTATTTTTGCAGGTTTCACTTCTTATGTCGTGTCAGTAACGAAGGCACTGTCCATCACTTATGTTACTGGAAAAAATTGGATCAGTCTGTTGTCTGAGTACAAGCTGAATCCCTATGATGAACTGCAGTTTGGTTTAACAAACATGGCACAATTAGTCCTTCTCGCGTTTAAAAGAAATGAAGAAAAATACTGGATCAGGGTCACGGAGCCTAGTCAAGTTAGAAAGCTGATCATAGCAGACCAGACACGATCGCCGCTGTCTCGCACATCGGTACCACCTTCAGCAACGGATCGAGCGCCGGCAGTTTCCCTAGCATTGACAGCGGCAGCAGCTCAGTCTGATCCAGCTGAGGATTGGGCACCGACCGCGTCAGCGGATCAGTCTGATCTACCGGAGGATCGGGCATCGACACCGGCACCTGCTCCGACACCAGCACCAGCTCTACAAGGATCACCATCTCCGGCAGCAGTAGCGGCACTACCAGTCACACCGGCACGGGCACTAGCAACGGATTCGGCACCTGCACCAACACTTGCACTTGCATCTGCTCTGGCATGTGCAGCGGCAACGGAACCAGCAGTTGTACCGGCAACAAACTGGCCTGCAATTCGCACTTCATATACCAAAGTCCTTACAAAAACCGACATGTCCACCTTCGTGGTAAGCATTGGCCGCCCAAGTGCTTCGTTCCTTTTTCTTTCCATGTTGTTTCACATGATTCACTATGTTGATCTAACTGTTTGTGTATGTCTTCTTGTTTGCAAACAAAGAGTTCCTAGAGCAACGAGGGAGTCGTTCAACAATCCGTGTGACCGTGGCCAAGTTTCTCTTACCATGCGCAGCCTTGGTATGAATGAACCTGCTCAATATATCATAAGTACAAAGGATGGTCATGTGATGATTGATGCTAAAGGATGGTCAAGGTTCAAATCTAAATAATATCTTGGGGTAGGGGATGATGTCAAAATTGAACTTTCTCGGCAAGGAGAGCTGGTCCAAATCAACTTTGAAGTTCTTCAGTAGCAGCACGCAACTACCGAACTGATCTATCCTCCGAGAGATTTTCATGTAATAATCTGGCATGGTGAAACAAGTGTCCTGTGTGTATAAGTAGTACGACAATATTATTTATCACATGGTATATCGTTGATAGAATTGCAACTCTGATTGCTGGTTAGGAACTGTCGTTCGATTTCATTCTAACAGCTGCCGTGCTTTATTCAATTTTGTGTATTCGCCTTGCGACAACATCTAAAACCAGCGCCGTACCGATTGCTTGAAATATGAAAAGCGCTGAGGTAGAACACATGGGCCCCCAAACATGCAGGCCCACTGGCCTGTGGCCCAAAGTCCAGAACCGCGAGCCTGTCTGAGTATTATATTCTCAGCTGAACCCCCATAATGCCCGTGCGTTGCATGTAACATCAAGATGCATTTGTATGAGTATTTTATCTTTTGAGAGAAAATGATGAACGAAGGAAGGCCTTATTTTGCAAATGTGGAGAGGTGTGTGGGTACCTTTTTGCAAAATTGCCATAGTTTCCTTCCTATCCGTCAGATATAAATTGGACGGCCTATATTGCAGGATGGCAGGCACACCATCATCACCAACTCGTCTATACTATGTAAAAAAAACTCTGTTTTTTATAATTATATATGTTATATATATTCCGCTTGATTTTTCTTATGTATAAAGTTTTGATATAAAAGATTTTTATATTTCTTTACAGAGGGAGTATCTCTTTGTCAAAAATATATTTATGTGTAACTAGTTACTCCAATCTTTCTACTTCCTTTCGCTGATATGTGGGGCATCCGGCAACGTTGTCCATGTGCCATAGCACCAAATTAGAGTGCACAACTGCACGGTAGACACACCCCGGTCGTAGAGCCGCAGTAATGCCCAATGAGCCATCAAATCACAAAAACCCCCACCTTTCGAGCTTTAGCAGTAAGCTGGACGGACAAAGCGGCAATATTTCACTAGGCTTGATTCCCCTTCTCCCTCGTCTGCTTGTTTAGAGAAAACCCCCGCTCAGTGATTGCATAGGGTTTTCTCATGGAGAACCTGGTACGAATTCTTCATCCATCCCCGATAAATCCAAGTCCCTTGGTCGCGGGTAATCCTAGGATGGCAGCCGCCGCCTTTGATGCATTTTTCTTCCTACTGAATCTAGTATGTTTCATTTGCAGTGCCCAAAGTGCGAGGACCCGACAGGTTTCTACGCCCTCGGTGAGATGCCACACTTGTTCCTTCTCATCCTAACACAGGATTTTAAAATGCGCACAGTATGTTCCTAGAATCCTCTTTTCTATCCGGGAGGGTGGTTTTTTTAACATGCTAACGACTAATTTGGAAATTTAGATTGCTATATGTGGATAAAAGGTACTAGTACCATGGTCAACACTGACGTGAAGGAGGAAATTATTTCTAGATTTGGATAGGGAATACATTGTGTTCTCATATAATTTTTCCTGCAGTGCATTTCTTGCTCTGCCAGAACACATGTACTCAAGATGCTCAGCCTTGCCATAACTGAATACACCAGTTTAATGGTCATAGTGAAGACAAGCCATGGATATAAGTTCCGAGTTGGGTTCATGAACCAAGAAGATCGCTGCTTTTTTTATGGCCGAACTTCGATAAACTTTCTCAAGTGTTATGGACCGAAAGTTGGCGCACGAATGTTGATGGAAATAGCAGAACCTGGTCTCATCTTCACTGCGATCTTCCACCCCGACATCATTCCAATTGTTCATCCATGTTAGTTTTGTATCTGGTTCTTGCTTGTTGCCTCGATTACTTCTTAATACACCTATTCTGTCTAACTAATCACAATTTAACTTTAGAAGTAGCAACGAATCTCTCACGAAGATGCTACTTCTAACTAATATTTTCTTATAATTGGTGGAACGTGTAGGTTTTTTCAGAGTTAAGAAGGCTACTCGTTTGTTATTCTGTAAGAACTCGACTGTTACTGATGGCACTGAAGTTGACTGGGACGACATCCACAAGTTCCTACACTTCATTGATCGTCTTGATGTCCTTGTGGGGCGTTTCAATGGTGGAAGGCCACGTGGCATATGTGTGCCACTGCTGCACTCGTTGAACAGGTCCAACTGTGTGGAGAAACTTATGGTACAAGCTGTTTTCTGTTATATATGTTCATAAACTCTTGCTTATACACTGTTTTACAGTTGTGATCTTCTTGAAACAGAAACTGCCCATTTCTATTGTTCCTATACAAATGCCTGACCATGGTTGGGTCAGACTTGGTCACAACATGATGTTTATGTCGACCTACTCCATTCCCCTTGGTGGTCAAAAGATACTTATTCATGGGTGGTCTCAAATAATGAAGGCCCATCCATCTTGGAGAATACGACAGAAGATTATGTTCCTGCTTTTCCATGGCTCTAAAGCGAATATACTGTTAGGGATGTACATGGAGAGGGTGACAGTTGGGACCCAGATGGTCCATGGCCGCACGCAAGCAAGTACCTCCTTATTACGCCAAAAAGAATGAATACTCCTGCTGACAGCTCGGACCCACCAGCTATATCTTCGCACGCAAGGAAGTGCCTCCTTATTACGCATAGAAAAATTAATACTCCCCCTGCTAGCTGGGACCCACCATAGTGGGAGGCTCACTTGTGGGCCTACTAAGTTGACGTGGACGGAGGGCTTTGTCAACTTAGTCAACAAATGGTTCTATCACAAGTGACTGTTGGATTGTTAACATCCAACGGTCGTCGTGCTTCTTCAACCTCTGATTTTCTTGCTCCAGCCGTCCAAACCCCCGCATGCTCTTGCCTCCCGTGGCTGGCTGTACTGCCGCGGAGGTCTCACCGCAACCTACTACTCCCACCACTGGCCAGGCCCTGCGGCGACGGCAGCCTCACACCGAAGCCGAACCAGTGAACCCTCCTACTCCTCTCCGCGTGGGCATCAACTGCCGCATCTTCCCCGGCTCCGCGTCATCCCCTTTCTAGGCCTCGCCGTCATCCACCGCCTTGGTGCTCTCAGCGCGGCATGGTCAATGTGGTCAAGGAACGACTTCCATCGGAAGAGTACTGTACGTGGAGAGGCTGACAGCTGGGTCCACTGCTGCAGCAAGGAAGTGCCTCCTTATTATGCGCAAAATAATGATTCCTCCACCTGACAGCAGGGACCCACCGGATGGGCCACCGTATTTTGCGAAAAAATGTTTCCCCGTTGACTGCTGGGACCCACCAGCTACATCTTCGCACGCAAGGAAGTGCCTCCATATTACAGGAAAAAAATTTGATTCGCCCCCTGACTGCTGGGACCCACAAGCTACATCTTCGCACGCAAGGAAGTGCCTGACAGTCGGGACCCACCTGGTCGAAGCGTACGTAGCGTTGTCATTCTAGTCGCAAACGTGTACGTACATACTGGTCGATCGGTCTGTCTGTAGGCTGCAGCGCTGAACCGTGGCGTGTAAGGAAGGGCACGTGTCATAGTAGAGGCGCGCACGTGTCGTACTAGAGGCGTGCATGTAGCATGTCACGCAGTCCCGTTATATCGTGTACATGTACGTACAACGGCCAGGGTGCAAGAAAGTAAATATGGCCACGTATGTACATACGGGCGGGGTCTCGAATGCCCACTCGCGCATACGTATGGCCAGGGCTCGTGTACATGGCCGGGTCAGAACGGAGAAACTAAATCGTCGTCGTGTTCATCGGGAGCCAATCGGCTTGGACAGAACAGCTGATCGAAATGACGCCTGCGTACCGCAGAATGGAGGAAACGGCCTGGTGTTCGACCGACCACGGTCGAGACGGGAGTCGAAACGGGGTCCTATTGATCAGGAGGGGTGTTGCATACCGCAAAACGGAGGAAACAGACTTGTGTTGGAGCGCTACGGTCAAAACAGGGGTCCTGTTCATCAGGAGGGGTGTGGCGTACCGCAAAACGGGACTCCACGGGATACTTTTCATCTCCACCATCAACCTCCTCCATCCTCCACGGGCTACTGTTCATCCACCATTAACATCCTCCAGCCTCCACCTGCGACTATTCATCCACGGGCTCCTGTTCATCCAGCCTCCACCGCTCCTTCACCGGATATTGTTCAACCAGCCCTCTCCACGGGGTCCTGTTCAACCACCCCTCCACGGGCTACTATTCATCCAGCCCTCCACCGGCTACTGTTCATCCAGCCCTCCACAGGGTCCTGTTCATCCACCCCCCAATCGGCTCGATCGGGGTCCTGTTCATCCAGCGGCAACGGCCCCTACTACCACGGGGTCCTGTTCATCCAACCCCGCACCGGGAACTGTTCATCCAAACCCCCAACATTGCTTACTGTTCATCAAGAGGCAGCATCGGTCGGCTTCAGTTAGCAGCAATAGCGAAGAAATCACTCGGGTTCAGTTAACAGCAAGGGATCGATTGCTCGGGATCAGTAATGTAGCTAGTGCAATCGCTCGGGTTCAGTTAGAGCGCAACGCCTCGCACACACACGCGTATGTGTACGAGAGAAACGCGCAAACCTCCGTGCATCGCTCGGCCCCGACCACCCACCGTAACCGGGAACTCCCCGATATTTTCCTCGCCCTCGCTTCTACCACGGCTTTTTCCGTCATGGACGACCCAAAGAATGTCAGGCAGCTGCGTCTCCGGCCCGCCTAGGACGAAAAGCCCATTTTCTGTCATGATTTTTAGTGCCCACCACATCTATGATGATACCAGGTTTTATCACAATTATCGTCATAGAAGTGTCATAAGCATGACAATTTTTTTTTCGTTCGGCCCAGAATGTCATGGATGTGTCTTTTTTTGTAATGGAGTAGGCATTAGTTAATATTCTCTTTAGGCTACTCATAGTGGAAAGTATCATATACTATATCATGTGCATGATACTAGTGTTTGATATGGGAGTGCCTTTATAGTGCCATGCACGACACAAAGTAGCATAGTATTTAACATGATATGGTATCTAACTATGTTACTCTAACCCCCTCTCTTCTTTAATTCTTTGCCACATCAGCATGTTTGCTCTTCCCGTGTGCATGATACCAGCTAGTAAGATACCACATTACCACCACTATGGCCAGCCTTAATCATCGCATGCAATAATTTAGTGCACCTTGAAATCTGATTGCCTGCTTGACTCTCCTTCTCCCTCCGGCAGTCCCACCACTCAACCCCGTGTGGAAAAATCTGCATGCATGACTCTCCTCCCCCCACGCTCATCCAATCCGTTGTGACCAGCAATATTTCCACCCCTTCCCTCCCCCGTAATTTACTCCAACAAATATGCCCACATAGTTGTTATGTTAATCATGCAACATATCTTATGGGACGCTGCTTCAGTTACTTAACTGCATGTGCATTGGGTCACTGACATGTGGGCCCAACATGCATCTGGCCAACATGTCAGTGACGCAACTGCACCTGTAGTTAAGTCACTGAAGCTCAGTCCATATCTTACGTAGGTGTGCCATTGCTCCCTATAAATACTGCTCCTCCCATAGCCTTCGGAAGAATGCTCATGATCATCGCTATCTTCTCCCCCTCCCTCTCACGTCGACCACCATGGCATCACCCCTCCTGAGCCCTAGGTGCCCCTCGCTGCATCGCGCAGATGGTCATGCGTCGCCGTTCCGTTCCTCGCTGCCACTAGTCGAGGAGGACACATCGGTGTTCCGCTCCTCGCAGCGACGCGTCGAGGTGGACGCGTCAGCGTTCCTAGTCTCGCCAGCACGTGCGTGACGCGTCGGCTCCCCGCCAAGAGCAGAACATCGCGCCGCCCGTCGAGCCCCCCAGCCTTGAGGAGCTTTGGAAAGAAATGGAGGTCGCCTTGTGGGTGGCTTTGCCTCCGATAGAGCGCGCCAAAGGCGGAGAAGAAGGCCGAGGAAAAGAAGCGTGCCGCGAGGCATGTTGCCAGGTTGGCCTATGTCACGTCCGAGAGAGTCAGGCAATTAGCTCTTTGGCAGAAGGCTCATCCGAGGGCCGTGAGGGTGGCGGAGGATGCTCGTGCCAAAGCCCTGAGTGCAGTCGGGCCCAAGCGCCTCGTCTACGCTTGGCGGTACATGGACCGGGTGCACGCTTCCTGTGCTGAGGAGTACCTGTTGGCGCCGGACCACCACACCGGTGAGATCGCGCTCGCCCAGCGGCAAGCCGCCAATCAGTACCACGCGAGTTGTGAGGCTGAGGAAGAGGCATTGTGTCGGCGCGCTGGGAAATGCCCGCGCACCAGGGCACTCGTGGCGCGCCGCAAGCGCTCCTGTGAGCGTCGTGGCTTTTATTAGGAATAATTTATAGTTTCGTAAGGCGATCTCATTAGTTTTGGGACGCAAATGATAAATCCCGAACGTTCGCGAATTATCAGCGTCCTAATTAAGTACGTAAAAGGAAAAGTTTGGAAACCTTGTGTATCCGTTCGCGTTTTGTAAGTACACGCATATAGCACAAACTTTACTATATACTATCGCACTACACGTCTCTCTCTATATATTCTTGCAGACTGTGCTACTACTATTACTTATGTACGTGCAAATGCACGTTTTAACTTTACGATGCGGTTTTTGTAAAAGTAGAAAAACAACACTAGTCAAGCTTGTGAAACGATTCAATGCAAAAGAAATGCAAAAATGCTCGTTTGATTGTTTACTTTTAGCTTCCTTCTCCATGGTTATGTCTCTATCGTACTTTGTATGGAGTATCTCACTGGTCGGGAAGGCATGCAAATTCCCAAACCGCTTCCTACACCCCGTATCGAATTTTTTGCCCAACAAGTTGTGCCGTACAATTGGAATTCCAACTTGAGTACTACTACTAGGAGTACTAGGGGCCAGTTCTTTTAGGCTTCTATATTAGTAATCCCATAACTACTACCTCCGTCCTAGTTTATTGGTATCCATTGTAATCTGTGTCAAATTTTGACCATAAATTTAACTAATGAAATGTTTATGCATGTCACCCAAAATTATATAACTTTTGTTGAGATGCACTAATATTTTATTAGTTAAATCTTTGGTCAAAATTTAGCACAAATTACAATGGTGACTTATAAACCAGGACAGAGGCGCCTTATGTTACTCTCCACTGTGAGGCGCCTTATGTTACTCTCCACTGTGACTAGTCTTATGGAAAAGCAGGGTAAGACACTGCTTATTTTTTAAGCCGCCAAAAGAACTGGCCCTAGGAGTAGTAGCTAGGGATCGAGTGTGCGAGATGTCCGTTTATTTTACCAGGCCACTTATTACTGGGAGTGGTGGCGTTTTGTGATATGACGGCTTTACTGCCGCGGCACGGGCGGGGTGAGACTCTTGTGCAGCGCCGCTCTCTACACTAGTACTACCTCGGTCGTGGTTTATTAGTCCCCAATTGAACTTGACTGAAGATTTAACTGACAAAATGTTAGTGCATGTCAACAAAAACTATATCATTGGATTCGTATTTGAACATAGCTTTCATGATATAATTTTTGGTGACATGCATGAGCATTTATCGTACTATATGTAATGTTAGTTAAATTTATCGTCGTACCAATATATATTAAGGTGCCCGTGTGTTGCACGAAATAGTGAAATGCATTGATGTGGTAGTTATTTATTTTGAAAAAGTATGTGGGGGTCATCTCATGTGTAACGAGTATCGATAGGTTTCTTCGGATATTATTTCTTCTCTAGAGCTCACAAACATCCGGGTGAAATAGATAAAAAAGTATCTTTTGCAAACAAAAGCGGTCAACCTGCATCCAAAACTTGTGAAGAAATAACATTTATTGTGCTTGCAATAATGATCTTTAAGAATTAGTTTTTGAGTATCGATTTTGTTTATTTTTTCTAGACCACCATGAATGTACTCCCTCCGTCTAGGTGAGTAAGTCATCTTAAGTTGTGCACCGTAACCAATAATGAGGGGAAAACGAGAGAACTTAATGTTTATTTGCTAATTAATAGAATTGCATGCAATGAACTAACCACTAGATGTCGTGTTTGGTAGTCTTGAGTCATTGAAAACATGCACGCCCCACATCTCTTATTGGTTGATATGTCAAGAAACAAGAAACGAGGTGGGAGTTAACGCACTGCGCCTAAGTGTTTTGGGATTATTTGGTTTTCGTAAGGTGACTTAGAGCGAGTACAATAAGGTACAGTCAGCAGGCTGTAATAAGTAGAGGAAAGAGGATAGGAGAGAGAATGTAAGCGGGTTCTCATGCAAGAGCTAGCTGCAGCATGTGCTCCTAGGCACTATGTGACAGTGGAAAGTGGGCCATGTATTAATAAAGTAGCACATACTTATAGCTAATTGTTATACATGTTGGCTACAAATGACATGGCACTTTCTTATAGTCAACAATTAGCTATACTATTAAGTATTAACCATGCTCTTATACACCTAGACGGAGGGATTAAATCAGGATGACTTGGAAGGGGGCAGAGGAGATGTAAGAAATGGTTCATCATAAGTCTTTCACTAGTACTATAGTAAAAATTCTCAATTAATCTCATAAATGGCAAGCGAGAACTCTAACGGAGCAAAAGCATACATGGAAGATTCTATACTAAACCATAAATGGATACACTTTTATTCAAGCGCGATACTCTAATAGAGCAAGATCATGCATGGAAGTTCTATACTATATAAATAAGAAGTCTCCACATGCTTAGACAGTGGATTACATTAAGCGAAGACTAATGATCAACATTTAACTTTGTAATGCATATGTCCAGGTAAAGCTCCTTGGAGTCCAAGTGCACCATATTGGGGTGAAAATCATACCATGGGTCTTCCATGTCCACATCGCCGGGAACGGAGCAGTTCGGCACAGTCCCAGTCAGCGTCATGGAGCCGGGGTGGGTGCCCACATACCTCTGAGGGGCTGTAACAGTGAGCATGCACCCGTACACCAGCCTCGTGTCAGCGTCAGCGGCACTACCCCTGACGCACACTACAGATACGGGGCGGTGGCATCCGCGGGCCTTGCTGGTGCCCACGACCAAGAGGAAGACGTTGTCATCCTCCTCCGTGACTAGCAGGCAGCAGTGATCCTCCAGCGACTTCGGCACGGAGAATGGGTAGCACGTCTCATAATTGATGTTCACCGCCACGGGCCAGTAGTGTTCGACGGACGGTGCCGTGAGGTGATGCACGAGGCTCGCCGGCGAGCTCTCAAACGGCGGCGTGCACTCATAGCAGTAGCACGGCACGTGCACGCATCTGGAACTATGCTCTGCCAGCGAGTGCTGGTCGACGTACCTCTCGCAGCCGAAACTCTTGTAGATGTAGGGCACCTTGGAGGCATCGACTAGGCTCTCCATGAAACGGGAGTGGCTGTAGGGGATTTTTACGCCAGGTGAATATATGAGCAAGTTACTACAAGATTTAATCCGAATAAGCACAAAACAAATCAGGACGGCTGTAACAGAGATTAAACTAATCAAGTGGACTAGCATAGTAGATGAAAGATCGAATCTAGGACACAGACTAGAAACATGAATTCTACCACGATTTCGAATAGGAAGGACAGAAACACATACGATGCAACGGGAGTAGCACCGTTGGTGTTGAGGTTGTCTCCCATGTCATTGAGCAAGAGGTTGCCAAGGTCGGGGAAGAAGTCATCGTCGGTGAAGTCGTCGCTGCCAGTAGTCGCGCGAGTGCGCTCCCCAAATTCCAACAGCGCCCACCGAATGGAGCACGGGAGGGAGTGGCTTTAGTGGCCGCTGAATGGAGCGCAGGAGTAGCACACGAAGCAGTAGATGGTGCTTCTCCCTAGTATCTATCTCTACTCTTATCTCTACTCTCTACTCTTACTAGTCAATGTGTACGTGCAATGCACGTTTTTTTGCGGATGTATGTGCAATGCACGTAACTTTGGAAATATTAGTCAAAATGTACGTGCAATGCACTTAATTTGAAAATATATTAAGTGCATGCAGATATTAAGTAGGATATTATTTACGTGTTATTATGTGATTAGCACTATATTTGGCATGAAATTAACTGCACACTAAACGTGTTGAGTGCTCGACATTGAAGCAGTCTAGGTCGTTGGATTGACATGATTTGATGGCCGAGATTAATTGGATCTGCCTCTTTGGGTCTTTTTATATTGGCATAGATATATTATTATTATTTATTACCTCTACTCTTATAAAAATAGAGTTGGTGATGATGGTGTGCCTGCCATCACACTACTGCAGGATGCTGCTAATGCGACACTAGGATCAGAGACCCATCGAGCAACTGTGTGCGATGCAATAATCGCAAACAGTGGTGTATGAAAACCGTCAAAAAAGGTGGAAACATTTGCGATGGAGGATGCATCAAACATGGTTCAGATTTTAGTTGCGTGTGTGATACGGTCCCAACGTATCTATAATTTATGAAGTATTCATGCTATTATATTATCCATCTTAGATGTTTTATATGCATTTATATGCTATTTTATATGATTTTTGGGACTAACCTACTAACAGAGCCCAGTGCCAGTTTTTGTTTTTTCCTTGTTTTTTGAGTTCTACAGAAAAGGAATACCAAACGGAGTCCAATTGATGTGCCAATTTTTGTTGATTTTTTATGGACCAAAGGAAGCCCCTGGAGCAAAAGAGTTGGGTCAAAAGAGTCCCCGACTGTCCACTAGGGTGGGGGGCGCGCCCACCCCCCTGGGCGTGGGCCCCTGCCTCGTGGACGACTCGGAGACCCCCCTGACGTGAAAGCAACACCAAAAATTCCTATAAATACAGAGACCTCCAGAAAATAACCTAGATCAGAAGTTCCGCCGCCGCAAGCCTCTGTAGCCACGAGAAATCAATATAGGCCCTCTCTGGCACCCTGCCGGAGGGGGCCATCATCACCGGAGGCCATGGAGGAGGATCCCGGAGGGGCCATCATCGTCATGAAGGCCAAGGACCAGAGAGAGAACCTCTCCCCATCTAGGAGGTGAACCTCTCCTCCTCTCTCTCGGTGGCGCCGGAGTGCCATCGGGAGGGGAATCATCACCGCGGTGATCGTCTTCATCAACATCACCATCATCATCACTATCCTCATCTCTTTTACGCGGTCCACTCTCCCGCACCCCGCTGTAACCCCTACTTGAACATGGTGCTTTATGCCACATATTATGATGCAATGATGTGTTGCCATCCTATGATGTTTTGAGTAGATATCCTTTGTCTTTGGGTTGATTGATGATCTAGATTGGTACGAGTTGTATGTTTTATTTTGGTGCTGTCCTATGGTGCCCTCCGTGTCGTGCAAGCGTGAGCGATTCCCGCTGTAGAGTGTTGCAATACGTTCATGATTCGCTTATAGTGGGTTGGTGAGTGACTGAAACACAAACCCGAGTAAGGGGGTTGTTGCGTATGGGAATAAAGAGGACTTGATGCTTTAATGCTATGGTTGGGTTTTACCTTAATGATCTTTAGTAGTTGCGGATGCTTGCTAGATTTCCAATCATAAGTGCATATGATCCAAGAAGAGAAAGTATGTTAGCTTATGCCTCTCCCTCATATGAAATTGCAATGACGACTATCGGTCTTGTTAACGATTGCCTAGGATAATTCCGCACACCGATCCATCATTATTCCACACTCGCTATTTATAATATTTAGTAATATATTTTAACTTTATGAACAGAACCTACTTTTATATTTTAGCTCTCCGATATCATGCAAAGTTATCCTCTTCATACCCACAACGTAGTTTTATTTCTCGTTTCTAGTTGGAAGCAAACGTTCGGTGTACGTAGAGTCGTATCAGTGGCAGATAGGACTTGAGAGAATATTGATCTTACCTTTAGCTCCTTGTGGGTTCGACACTCCATACTTATCACTTCCACCTTTGGGAATTGCTACGATGATTCCCTGCACTTGGGGATTATCAAGCTCTTTTCTGGCGCCGTTGCCGGGGAGCAATAGCGTGTTGTTGATATTCTCGTGTGTGCTTGTTTGCTTTCTTCGCTAAGTAGAATTTGTTTTTGTTTAGTTGTGGGTGAAACACACAATTTTTTGAAAAGAATGAAAATACAAAAAATTATTACTTGCCTCTCATGCCTAAAAAGTTTTTCATAAATAGAAGTGATTGGAAAGTTGTGCATTGAAGAAGTGAGGGTCGACCTTGAGCACTTGTGTTCATGCTCACGGAAGTAATGTAGAATTTTTCATGTAATTTTCTCTGTAAATAATTATCCCCTTGTGTATATCCATTGTATTATAAAAATAATGTGCCAAGCTTTGGTTTTAGGATGATTAGATTGCTTGTTTACTATGTGCAGAACAAAAACAGACACTTTGGCTGTAGAGCGTGATTTTACATTTTTTACTGGAAGGTCAAATGGGTCTGAAACTTTTTGCACATTACTTCTGTACAAATATTTCAAATTTTCAAATTTATTTCATAATATTTGGAGTTACAGAAGTTTACTAAACATCCAGATTACTACAGACTGTCCTGCTTTTGACAGATTCTGTTTTTCTTGTGTTGTTTGCTTATTTTGAT
>NC_057802.1:202733978-202743084 GCF_018294505.1 Triticum aestivum | reverse complement strand
TTGAAGTTGGAATACAGTAGATATATTTCTAATATGAATTTGTAATAAGTTTGCAACAGTACCTAAAGGTAGTGATTTGCTTTATTATACTAATGGATCTCACAAAGTTTTTGTTAAAGTTTTGTGTGGATGAAGCGTACAAAGATCGAGGAGCTATCAATATGAGAAGAATAAAGAGAGGCAAGAGTTCAAGCTTGGGGATTCCCAAGGCACCCCAACTAAATATTTCGAGGATACTCAAGCATCTAAGCTTGGGGATACCCCGGTTGGCATCCCATCTTTCTTCTTCAACAATTATCGGTATACCTCGGTTTTTGTTTTGTTCACATGATGTGTGTCCCTTGTGTTTTTGTTTTTTCTTTAAGAACCATGATAGTATGAGATATCCCTTCATCTATTTATGGAATGATCCATGTGCTTCACTTATATCTTTTAAGTATGATCTTATAGAATTGCTCTTTGTGCTTCACTTAAATCTTTTGAGTATGGTTTTATAGAATGCTTCGTGTGCTTCACCTACATATTTTGAGCTTGGATATTGGTTAGTCTATATTAATTGTAGAATGCTCCATGAACTTCACTTATATCTTTTGGAGTATGAATAATACTATAATCTAAAGTGGGGTTGGAAGAGTGTCAACTTTAGGAATTAGTGATCCCACTATTCCGAATGAGAAGAATTTTGCTTATGTGGAGAGTAGAAAAATTTCTATGGTTGTAGATCATGAAAAGAATACTTTATGTGATGGTTATATTGTTGAATTCATTCATTATGCTACTTAAAATTATTATCAGGGAGGAATCTATGCCTGTAGGAGTTGCAATAATACCAAGTTTCCTCTCTATGTGCTTAAAGTTTTGCAGTTATACTTGATTTGCCTTCCTATGCTAGTTGATTATTGTTCCTATAAATTATATGCTCACAAATCCCTAGGCATAGGAATTGGGTTAGATTTAAATGTGATAGTCATATTCTTCATGATGCTCTCTTTATGTTTCAATTCTTATCTTTTATGTGAGCATCATTGAAATCATCATGCCTAGCTAAAAGGCATTAAAGAAAAGCGCTTGTTGGGAGACAACCCAATATTTACCCTTACTGTTTTTGTGTGTTTACATGATAAAGCTCCTTTAGTAATCATGTTTATAGCTTTTTTTCAATAAAGTGCCAAGTAAGACCATTGGGAACACTTGGGTGAATGTTAATGTGATCTTGCTGTAAAAAACAGAAACTTTGGGATCACGTGATTAGCTACCATGTTTTACAGAAGAGTGATTTTGAGTTGATTATTTTTGCAGAAAATTAATAGACAAATTCCTCACGTCCACCAATTTATTTCATAATTTTTGGAGTAGCAGAAGTATGGTTTATGTTCAGATCATTACAGACTGTTCTGTTTCTTACATATTCTGCTTTCATTGCATAGTTTGCTTGTTTTCTAGTTTCTATGGCTTATATTTATCAATATAAATTATAGAAATGATATGGTACAGTAGGCATTGTGTGATAACAATTATGAACCTTGTCTTTGACCGTACCAAAGTGAATGGTTTACTCTTTATCATACTAATTTACCTCACGAAGTTCCGTTAAGTTTTGTGTGATTGAAGTTTTCAAGCTTTGGGTGAGATATCGATATGAGGAGAATAAGGAGTGGAAAGACACTAAGCTTGGGGATGCCCAAGGCACCCCAAGGTAATACTCAAGGAAGACTCAAGCGCCTAAGCTTGGGGATGCCCCGGAAGGCATCCCCTCTTTCGTCTTCACAACTATCGGTATACCTTACTCGGAGCTATATTTTTATTCGTCACATGACATTTGTTTTGCTTGGAGCGTATTTTCAATTTTACTTGATGTTTGAATAAAATCGTTGGATCTGAAATCTTGAATGAAAAAGAATCATCCCATGGCTAGTTAATTATTTGACTACTCAGTGTTCTTCACTTATATCTTTTGGGGTAGTTTGTCATTTACTCACGTGCTTCAAGTATATCATTTGAGTAAATGGTTGAATGAATTGAATATCATAAATATGAATTGATAAATGTTTCATATGCTTATACCATGGGGAGTAATGACTTCACACAGAATAAGTATAGGTAGTAAACTTATTGAAAGTTAGCAAACGCAGAATTGGTCACTTGAACAATTCATGAAAGAATATTGAAGCAAGAGAGATTTCACATATAAATATACTATCTTGGACATCTTTTGTAATTGTGAGCACTCATTAAAATATGACATGCTAAAAGGATGATGTTAGACAAGGAAGACAATGTAATGGGTTATGTTTTCTTATATCCGAAATAAATTTTATTGTCATGGATCATCCAACATGCTGAGCTTGCCTTTCCCTCTCATGCTAGACAAATTCTTTGCACCACGTAGAAATACTACTTGTGCTTCCGAACATCCCTTAAACCAGTTTTTCCATGAGAGTCCACCATACCTACCTAAGGACTGAGTAAGATCCTTCAAGTAAGTTGTCATCGGTGCATGCAATAAAAATTGCTCCTTAAATATGTATGATCTATTAGTGCGAAGAAAATAAGCTTTATACGAACTTGTGATAGGGAAGAAATAAAAGCGATGGACTGCATAATAAAGGTCTTTATCACAAGAGGCAATATAAAGTGATGTTCTTTTGCATTAAGATTTTGTACATCCAACCATAAAAGCGCATGACAACCTCTGCTTCCCTCTGCGAAGGGCCTATCTTTTACTTTTATCTTCTACCCTTATGCAAGAGTCATGGTGATCATCACCTTTCCTTTTTACACTTTTTCCTTTGGCAAGCACTTTGTGTTGGAGCGATCCAGATATATATATCCACTTGGATGTAGGTTTTCATAAATTATTATTGTTGACATTACCCTTGAGGTAAAAGGTTGGGAGCCGAAACAATAAGCCCCTATCTTTCTCTGTGTCCGACTAAAACTTTGAATCCATAAATATCACATGAGTGTTAGCAATTGTGAAAGATTAAATGATAGTTGAGTATGTGGAGTTTGCTGAATCAAAGCTCTTACATAGACACTTCCCGAAAATAAGATGAATTGCAATTGTTTGATGACTAAGAGCACTGTTTGTAAGTTTTCATGAAAGTTTATGATCTATACTTTAACATGTGAATAGCTTGTTACTTGATCATGAAAAGTTTTATTAGATGAGCTACTGTTATGACACATAATGATGCTAGAAAAGGTGATTGAAATTATCATTGATCAAACTTGTGCACCTGCCAGCTTTCACACTTCATAAATTATTTCTTTTATCATTTACCTACTCGAGGACGAGCAGGAATTAAGCTTGGGGATGTTGATACGTCTCCAACGTATCTATAATTTATGAAGTATTCATGCTATTATATTATCCATCTTAGATGTTTTATATGCATTTATATGCTATTTTATATGATTTTTGGGACTAACCTATTAACATAGAGCCCAGTGCCAGTTTCTATTTTTCCTTGTTTTTGAGTTTTACAGAAAAGGAATACCAAACGGAGTCCAATTGATGTGCCAATTTTTGTTGATTTTTTATGGACCAAAAGAAGCCCCTGGAGCAAAAGAGTTGGGCCAGAAGAGTCCCGGGTTGTCCACGAGGGTGGGGGGCGCGCCCACCCCCTGGGCATGGGCCCCTGCCTGGTGGACGACTCGGAGAGCCCCCTGACGTGAAACCAACGCCAAAAATTCCTATAAATACAGAAACCTGCAGAAAATAACCTAGATCGGAAGTTCCGCCGCCACAAGCCTCTGTAGCCACGAGAAATCAATCTAGGCCCTCACTAGAACCCTGTCGGAGGGGGCCATCATCACCGGAGGCCATGGAGGAGGATCCCGGAGGTCATGAAGGGCAAGGACCAGAGGGAGAACCTCTCCCCATATAGGGGGAGGCCATGGAGGAGGAAGCACAAGGGGGTGAATCTCTCCTCCTCTCTCTCGGTGGCGCCGGAGTGCCATCGGGAGGGGAATCATCACCGCGGTGATCGTCTTCATCAACATCACCATCATCATCACCATCCTCATCTCTTTTACGCGGCCCACTCTCCCGCACCCCGCTGTAATCCCTACTTGAACATGGTGCTTTATGCCACATATTATGATCCAATGATGTGCTGCCATCCTATGATGTTTTGAGTATATATCCTTTGTCTTTGGGTTGGTTGATGATCTAGATTGGTACGAGTTGTATGTTTTATTTTGGTGCTGTCCTATGGTGCCCTCCGTGTCGAGCAAGCGTGAGGGATTCCCACTATTGAGTGTTGCAATACGTTCATGATTCGCTTATAGTGGGTTGGTGAGTGACTGAAACACAAACCTGAGTAAGGGGGTTGTTGCATATGGGAATAAAGAGGACTTGATGCTTTAATGCTATGGTTGGGTTTTACCTTAATGATCTTTAGTAGTTGCGGATGCTTGCTAGAGTTCCAATCATAAGTGCATATGATCCAATAAGAGAAAGTATGTTAGCTTATGCCTCTCCCTCATATGAAATTGCAATGACGACTATCGCTCTTGTCAACGATTGCCTAGGATAATTCCGCACACCGATCCATCATTATTCCACACTCGCTATTTATAATATTTAGTAATATATTCTAACTTTATGATAACAGAACCTACTTTTATATTTTAGCTCTCCGATATCATGCAAAGTTATCCTCTTCATACCCACAACATAGTTTTATTTCTCGTTTCTAGTTGGAAGCAGAAGTTCGGTGTACGTAGAGCCGTATCAGTGGCAGATAGGACTTGAGAGAATATTGATCTTACCTTTAGCTCCTTGTGAGTTCGACACTCCATACTTATCACTTCCACCTTTGGGAATTGCTATGATGATTCCCTGCACTTGGAGATTATCAGTGTGCGATGAAGGGCATACGGTTCAGTTCAATTAACTATTTGCGGTGAGGAGGAACAAAAGAAACGGGCAGCCAGATGAAGGCGTGTGCGATACACATCATATGGTTCACTCGGATGAACTATTTGTGATTAGGCAACACAAAAGAAACGGGCAGCCAGATGAAGGTGTGTGCGATATACAACATATGGTTCACTCGGATGAACTGTTTGTGATTGGGCAACACAAAAGAAACGGTCAGCCAGATCAAGCAGTGTGCGATATACGACATGCGGTTCACTCGGATGAACTATTTGCGTTGACACAAGAGAAGAGAAACGGTTCAACTTAACAGGACGTGTGTGTTGTGCGATGGGATTGCATGCAGTTCACTCGGCCCTTGTCGTCAGTGTGTGACCTCTGTGGCAACCGTTCGCTCCCCAGGCGCCTCTTCGTGTACCATGGCAACCGTCCACCGACGCTTCGCCTTTCCCTCTCGATTTGGAACTGTTGTCGCACGCTAGCTCTTCCTCCCTCCTCCATTTGCATTCACCCTTCCTTCTGCCATTGTTTGATCGTCTTCTCCATGGAGGGAACAAGCCGGAAACGACCCCGTTATTCTTGCCCCGATCTGAATGATGATGCGGTGGAGGAACTCATTGATCGGTGCGACGTCATCACCTCGGCTAGCATGGCAGGTTCATTCAAGACCATTCTCGACTAAACTAATAACATCATTACAAGGAACCCAAGGGTCCAGGAGCGGTTTGATATCCCCTATCTTCTTCGCCGTGAACCTGCTGACTGGCGCGGGGACGAGGGAAGCCTCGCCTTGTGTAAGTTGATGCCGCTTGATAATGATACGTATGATGTTAAGATGCCATCGCTTGAGGGCAAGGCTTGGGCAGGCGTGTAATGCCCACGATGCGGCTATATCTCCCACGTGCCGAGGCACGACTTAGAGGCATAACCGCATAGTGGTTTTGTCGCAAGAAGGGTCATCTTCACACAATCCCATGTAATGAACAAGAATGGGATAAAGAGTTGGCTTACAATCGCCACTTCACACAATACATGAATATATTCATACATCATCCAAAATACAAACATATAGACCGGCTACGGTCAAGATCCAGATGAAAATAAGACAACCCCAAATGCTAGATCCCCGATCGTCCCAACTGGGCTCCACTACTGATCATCAGGAAAAGACACATAATAACGACCACGTTCCTCGTCGAACTCCCACTTGAGATCGACGCCATCATCTGCACTGGCATCGTCGGCACCTACAACTGTTTTGGTAGAATCTGTGAGTCACGAGGACTCAGCAATCTCACACCCGCGAGATCAAGACTATTTAAGCTTATAGGAAAGGATGCTGTAATGAGGTGGAGCTGCAGCGGCAATAAGCATATATGGTGGCTAACATACGCAAGAGAGAGCGAGAGGAGAAGCAACGGAACGGTCGTCATCTAGCAATGACCAAGAAGTGATCCTGAACTCCTACTTATGTCATACATAACACAGACCGTGTTCACTTCCCGGGCTCCGCCGAGAAGGGACCATCACGGCAACACACGCAGTTGATGTATTTTAATTGGGTCAAATGACAAGTTCTCTACAACCGGACATTAACAAATTCCCATCTGCCTCATAACCGCGGGCACGGCTTTCGAAAGATAATACCCTGCAGGGGTGTCCCAACTTAGCCCATCATAAGCTCTCACGGTCAACGAAGGATGAACCTTCTCCCGGAAAGACCCGATCAGTCTCGGAATCCCGGTTTACAAGACATTTCGACAATGGTAAAACAAGACCAGCAAAGCCGCCCGAATGTGCCGACAAATCCCGATAGGAGCTGCACATATCTCGTTCTCAGGGCACACCGGATGAACACTACGTACAGCTAAAACCAGTCCTCGAGTTTCCCCAAGGTGGCGCTGCAAGTGGCTCTAGTTTGGACCAGCACTCAGAGGAACACTGGCCCGGGGGTTTAAATAAAGATGACCCTCGGGCTCGCGAAAACCCGGGGGAAAAGGCTTAGGCGGCAAATGGTAAAACCAAAGTTGGGCCTTGCTGGAGGAGTTTTATTCAAAGCGAACTGTCAAGGGGGTCCCATAAATCACCCGACCGCGTAAGGAACGCAAACTCAAGGAACATAATCCCGGTTTAATAGTAACTAGGGCGGCAAGAGTGGAACAAAACACCAGGCATAAGGCCGACCCTTCCACCCTTTACCAAAATATATAGATGCATTAATTAAATAAGAAATATTGTGATATCCCAACATATCCATGTTCCGACATGGAACAAACTTCAACTTCACCTGCAACTAGCAACGCTATAAGAAGGGCTGAGCAAAAGCGATAACTTAGCCAAACAACGGTTTGCTAGGAAGGATGGTTAGAGGCTGACATGGCAATATGGGAGACATGATATAGCAAGTGATAGGTAGCGTAGCATGGCAATAGAGCGAGCAACTAGCAAAGCAAAGATAGAAGTGATTTCGAGGGGTGGTCATCTTGCCTGCAAGGTTCTCAGAGTTGTCGAAAGCTTGATCCTCGTAAGCGTACTCAACAGGTTCCTCATTCACGAACTCGTCTCCCGGCTCTACCCAAGACAAGAACACAAGCAAACAGAACCACAATCAATCACGAGAAATGCACAAGCAACACGATGCAAAACATGTATGATATGCGAGATATGATATGCGATGCATATGCGTGCTCCGAAAGGAAAATGATGAATAAGGCAGTAACTTGGCAAACCAAGCATGCCACTGGAAAGATGAGATGATTTCGGTCGAAATCGATATAAAGATCACCGGAATCGGATGCACGGTTTGCAAATGGCAAGCAAAACAAGAATGACACGAATCTGCGATTAACAGCATGATGGCACTTAAAATGCAACAAGCAACAATGCTACAACACTCCAACAGAGCAACCAAGCATATGACAGTAATCTACAAGAGATGCTTGACAAAATATGAACACTGAGCTACGGCTAGTTCACAACATATCAAGCTCAAACAAGCATGGCAAAAGTGCAAAAGATAACAGGTTCACAGACCTGGTGAAAAACTGGACATGGCAGAAAACAGCATCACGTAGCAATGTTCAGAGCACGAAATCAACATGCTACAGGAACATAACAGAGCAAAACAAGGCATGGCAGTGTTCTACTAAAAGCACATGACAAAAGTCCCTTACTAACCATAAGCCAAAAGGAACAGAAGATATGATGGCAAGCATGTGAACATAGCAAGTTTCGTTATCAGGTTTTAGACTTAACAGAAAACAGAGCATGGCAGAAATAATAATATGTAGGCCTCTTTGTGAGCTTGATGCACTCACTACAGAGCAATGCATGACAAAAGAAGCATACCTACAGCAAGATGGTATGTTTATGAGGCTAACCATGGCAAGGACAATTGCATAGCATGTATGGATCAACTACAATAAGCTTGGCAAAATTGCATATCATGTTAAGAATCTGCCAGAAATATTTTATAGCAAAAGTAGAGCAATATTGAGTCATGCTATGGCACTCCATAATTGCAAACAAGGGCAGGAATGGATCTATTTCAACTATAGCTACAAAACATCCTTACTGAACATCCCCAAAATATGCATGGATCTCTCAGTAGCATCAAGTTTACATGGCAACAAAATAACAGCAGACAAAGACTCCAAATCCCTGAAATCAGAAACATTACGGAGCCTACTTTGCATGCTTGTGCTAGTCACCACAGAGATCGCAAAAATACACGGCATACACCCTTGGAAAGATGGCATGGCATACTTCAAAACACATGTAGAGCTCATGCCCATAAGATGCACAGATTAAATGATACAAAAATGACAAATCTCCAAGTTCTGCTAAGAACCAGCAGATAACAGCAACTAGCCCTCTTCCAACAGAGATTTGGGCATCAAGATGACCTCTAATTAACATGGTGCAATTGAACAAAATGTAGACCATCGCGAGACGAACAATTTGACATATTACACGTGCGAATCGGAGCTACATGCAAGAAGTTATGCACTATCGAACAGAGGCACTTACTGTAAGAAATGAATGACTTGGCGGTTTCGGAGGGGGAAAGAGAAAAGTCAACGCTCGAGATTTTACCAGATCCGATCGGAACAGGGGCCGAGCGGCGCTTGCCGGCGACGGGGAAGAAGAAGGAGAGGAGGCCGGCGCGGAGGGAGACGGCGGTGGCGCGCCGGAGGCGGCGAGGGGCGCCGGCGGGCACGG